>NC_049997.1:2206274-2310022 GCF_000003815.2 Branchiostoma floridae | reverse complement strand
GGGCCCACCCCCAAAGAAGACGGAGACGGCAGGCAGCTGAAAGTTGCAGGCTACGTGTCAGTCTAGACTTTGTATGCTTGTATATGTAATGCATGCGTGTATGCATAATTTATGTATCTGTATGCAATGTATGTATGCAATGCATGCATGTAGGCAATGTGTGTGTGTAGGCGATGTATGACTAATGCATGCTTGAATATAATGCAATGTGTGTATGAATGTATGTATGCTTGTAAACAACGTGTGTAAACGTGTATGCAATGTACAGTATGTGCGTGTAGAATGTATATATGCATGCAAAATGTGCATGCGTGTATGAAATGCATGTATGTGCGTCTGTAGTTCATGCGTGTACGCAATGATTGAGTGTATGCAATGAACATGTGTGTAGGCAATGTAAGTGTACATGCAATGTGTATGCATGTATATGCAATGTATGTGTGTATGAAGTGTATGCAATGCATGTATGTATAAGAAATGTGTGTGTGTGTGCGGAATGTATTCATGTATGAGTGTAGGCAAAATATAATTCTGTATGCGTGCATGCAATATTTGTATGCACGTATGCCATGGAATGTATGTATTTATGCGTGTATGCAATGTAAGTTATACGTGTATGCATTGTATGTATGTGCGAGCAATTTCGTAGATGTGGTCTAAAAGAGACTCATAGCGGCTGACTGGAGTACTGCAGCCGCAGCTCCCTTCCAAGTCGTTTATCTCGGTTATTGACCGCAAAATGACGATATCAAAGTAAAAACACTGCATCAAGTCACCCTCTGTTTGGTTCAAAAGGAAAACAGAAAAGTAAACCGCGTTTTTGATCGACAATGTGTTATACAGAACATGTGTGGTATAATGTGCGAATGCTAGCTTAGTAGCTAGATAACCAGGGCATAATATGCAATGCACTTTGGCCTGACTCACTTTGGGGCGCTCAGATAAGGTCATATTCATTCCCTGTGATTATCTAAATGAACATCATATAGCAATGTATAATCGGATGTCGATCAAAAACGCAACCGGCTATCCTGTAACTCTAACTTTTGCAACGAAAATATGTCTTCATGCAGCGCCTTTGGTTTGTGTGATTATATTTCAGCCATACCATAGGTATGGTGAAATATATTGTATTCGTAATTATATTTCAGCCATACATAGTATGGTGAAATATATTGTATTCGTAATGTTTCTTTCTTTCTTTCTTTCTCCTGTCAAATCTTCAAAGTGATTCATCTCCGCCATTCCTAGACCGACTGACCTGAAATTTGGCACAAGGGTAGAGTGGGCCAATACCAAAATGTGTTTTTTTCATTTTTTTCATATCTGCTCCTTAAATGATTTTATTAAGGTTTTATTGCAACTTTTGGACCAAAACTGTATAATTTGGCCCCCTTTACCATGGTATTACATCCAAATGACCTGAAATTTGGGGCAGAGGTGCCCTAGATACTTATTCAAAGGATCCATGTATAATATTTGGTATAAATTACTTCAAAATGGCTCTATAAGGAGGTTTTGTGGGAGAGTTTTGGATATGTGAGATTGAGGTGCCGAGGTCAACGACCTCTAGGTCATTCTGGTGTGTCAGGGCCACAGGTGTGCCAGGTAGATCCAATTATCTACCTACCTTCCTAGTCCATAGACATCCAGGTGGTTGGGGGACAAGGTAAATGCAATTAATGACCAACCAATGAGCGAGCTGATTTTGCTGGAAGAGTCCATTGTTGGACAGGGGGTGTTTTTTAAAATTTACTTTTAGACTTTGGTGATAATGCCAATGCTCTTTTTAGCGGAAGTGTTTTTGCACTGAACCACTTGACATAAGACTACTACTGGGACAGTCCATTTTTGCACATAGGGGGAATTTTTTTAAAATTCAGTTTTGGACATTGGTGATGATTCTGAATTCCATTTGTTGAATGGAAGTTGACCCCCACCTGAAGACTACACATGAGGAGGATTCGGCAGCCAATCAGCAAGCCTGGTGTTATCTGGAAGAGTCCATTCATGCACGGGGAACTTTATTAAAATTCAGTTTTGAACTGGGATGCTTATTATACAAAAGGCCATGTACTGTGAGTATTTCTGGACTTGTCTATTGTGCAATTTTAAACAGGGTGTGCTGGGAGATTCCATTCTTCAATGAAGGGGGTATTTTTTTAAATTCATTTTGTGGACTTTGGTGATTATGTCCATGTCCTATTTTAGCTGATGTATTTTTGGATCGCTCCACTTTACATAGAGGTATAACAGGAAGAGTCGATTCTTGCACAGAGGGTTTTTTTAAATATGGTTTTGGACGGCTGATCATTCAA
This sequence comes from Branchiostoma floridae, assembly GCF_000003815.2. NCBI lineage: Eukaryota > Metazoa > Chordata > Leptocardii > Amphioxiformes > Branchiostomatidae > Branchiostoma > Branchiostoma floridae. Next base: position 2,307,704 of record NC_049997.1, on the reverse strand, counting down.
AATTCCATTTCTTAGCGGAAGTGTTTTTGGAGTCGTCTATTTTACCTTTCTACATGGGGTGCACTAGAAGAGTCCATTATTGAAGAGTTTTTTGTAAGATTCATTTTTGCTCATAAGTGTGATTAGTAGTTAGAAGTCATTTTAAGCAGATTAGTGTTCCATTTTTGCACATAGGTGATTTTGGAACAGTCTATTGTTACATGAGGAGGGAGATGGCTGAAATATGCTGTATTTGCTCTCAAGCAAATGTCGGCCTTTCTAGTGTTTCTTTCTTTCTTTCTTTCTCCTGTCAAATCTTCAAATCGAATCAACTCCGCCGTTTTTAAACCGATTGACTTGAAATTTGGCACAAAGGTAGAGTAAGCCAATACCCTCAGGTGTTTTTTCCATTTTTTTCATATCTGCCTTCAAAATGATTTTATTGAGTTTTTTGTCAATTTTTATGTATATTTCGGGCTCCTGTGCCCTGGTATTACAGCCGAATGACATGAAATTTGGTACAGAGGTGCCCTGATCATATGCCCACCCAGATTTAAAAACAGTTTTGGCATACGGTAGAACAAAATGCTTAATTTTGCGATTTTTGGCCATTTTTTGACAAAAAAAAGCACATTTTTGCCTCCTGTACCCTCGTTTTACAACCAAATGACCTGAAATTTGGTATAAAAGTGCCCTTCAATTATGTGTGCATGAATTCAATAACAGTTTTTCCATACAGTACAACGTAATGCTAAATATTGCGATTTTATGGCCGTTTTTGGACAAAAATTGGACATTTTTGGCTCCTGTTCCCTCGTTTTACAACCAAATGACCCGAAATTTGGTTAAGCGGTGCTCTAGATATTTATCCAAAGGACCCATGTATAATTTTTGGCATGGAACACTTTAAAATGATATATTTGGGATTTTTTGGGGTCATTTTCCAATGGCCAACGACCTCAAGGCCTATTGTTGCATTATGGCTGAAATATGCTGTATTTGCTCTCAAGCAAATGTCGGCCTTTCTAGTTTTAAGCGTTATTTCTGGAACGCTGTAACATCGTAAACAAATGAGTTTGTTGATAGCTAAATTACAAAGCTGCGGTTTTCCTGTCAGCCGCCCGGGAGTCAATTTTAGGCCGTGTTAACAAATTTATTTGCAGTGTTTTATTTTTGCTGGATTTGTCTATTTTTCACCTTCGCGCATTAGTTTTGGGGTCTCTAGAGAATGTCATCCATAAAATTAAGATAGTATGGCTTATCAACAATATCAAACATATCTGATCATATGTATACACTTGAACAAAGAAGCGAGAAGATGTTGACCATCCTGTTAGCTTAGCACTTACAAGCAGTTAAATTGTATCTTGTTGGTTCTGCTTTCTGCTATGTGTTTACGTACATAGCCCGTGAATGAGGCATGAATGTACAATAAAGCTCTTTCATTCATTCAATAACAATTTATCTTCTGTACGACCACTTTAGATCTCATTCCCCCACGATCGTTAATATATAAATATAAATTTTCCCTCATACAGAAACCATATCAAACACTTGTACTATTTCCACAACATCGATGGTCCACTTTCTCAGAGTCTTGTCGTCCAGTCCAGACTTTGCACTTCCCCGTTGTCGTGGCGACAAAAACAATAAGCTGGCTCCCATTCTCTCCGGAGGTTGAATCAACACGTCGCCAGGCTGGATTGTCCTCGACTCGGCTTATCCGGGGCCAGTCTGTTGGAAAAGTAACAGTCGACTGGCGACTGAAACAAGCTTATCAGCGAGCGGCAAAATGGCGTGACGCTTGGAGTGGAAACCTAAGCTAGGTACGTGCACGCTGTGGCTACGAACGACGTCGTTTCAGTCGTCTTCAGACGCCCTGTCCTCTATCAAGCCCGTTCCGTTTTGTTCCAAAATGCAAAATTAGCTGTGTACCTGTCGATGTCAGATATTTTTATCCCTACCAGAAATAGCGAGAGTGTTATTACATCTAGCCGGTACTAGGGTTACATTCAGTCCCTTTGTTGTAAGTTTTACTAATCCACTTAGCGCTAATAGGTTTAAATAAAGCTATGAATATAAACAAGGCTTTGTGCTCGGTAATATTACGCTTTGTTCAATCATGGGAATATAGGCAAAATCTCGAGTCAGCTTCTGATATTTAAGTCCTCTTAACACGTTTCCATATTGGTCAAGTACAGATACTACGAATTCAGTGCGCCCAACTTGTGACTCATGAAATCACACGAATCCCGAATATTCAAATTAGCTGAATCACTGATTTCCTGTGACGTCAGCACTTGGTTATCATTAGGACCCACTTTGGGGGGATGCGTCTAGTTCTGAAGAGGCTGCCGTGGCGGTGGGATCACTTCGAGGTTTTTGGGGAGTCTGTCCTACACGGAAAAACTCTGACGTTGATAAATTTCGGGACGCCATATCTCACCGCAAGGTCCACAGAGGAACATGAAGTGCGCTTGGATCGCTTGGTTACTGGTGTTCGTTTTGTCAGGTAAGTTATCGGCTTCTTGTGTGGAGAGTATATGAGTATAGGATAAGAAAGGAAAACAAAATGGAAAGACGAGTAGTTGTGCGAATGAGCAAATATGATCACGGACGTTGTCAAAGCATTGGTGGAGCATTGTGGCATTGTATGGCTGATATCTATGCGCAAACGACATGTTAAGTTTTGGTTGAGTTTTGGAACAAAAAATCACATTTCAAGGATGTTGCTGTTCATTGTTTTCCACCCTGTGGCATGGGGACAGAATTACAATCTCTGAAATTCCTCAACGCATTTTGAATTCCCTAAAGTCAAGTAAGATTGGTCTCTGAGGATTTCTAACAGCGAGTAAAGGACACTCAACTTGGACTTCGAATTTAGTCTCCCGGCGATTACTGTATACTCCTAACCAACACCAATGGTGATATAATGTGCGAAATAATCACCGACAGGGTCTGAAAAAAAGACTGCATTACGCGAAATCATCCCCAAAAAGTTATGAGGCAGTGAAATGAATTTTAGCGACTTCTACTCGACAACAAAGAGCGTTCTAAGTAATAAATGCAATGTCGAAAACAGTTCTTCTAGAAGGTACTGCCGCTACATGTAGGTAGGTATGGCTACACAGAATATTCCACGATCCTTTCTCTCAAAACGTGACTGTTTTAGTACCTGGTGGGATAAGCGCACGGAAAAATACACCAAGCTCCTTACCATTGAGCTTTTCACCTCAGGACATGTGAGAGCAAGGGGATTACCTGAACTTGCCTTTCAACTCCGCGGATCAGAGAAGCTTTTTCACACGTTCTTCTTATTTCTCTCCTTTTAACCTTGCAACAACATTACTTCAGGTTCTAAAGAACTTGTAAGTTTTCGCCGTGGTTTAACCGATTTGTACTTTCACGCAGTTTTTTACGCCGTCTGTTAATCCGACTAGGAAATGGCATATGGAAACCTAAGGCATTGAAGACTTGTTTCGCACTTTCTGTTAAAGAAATTCCTAAATTATCCTTTAATTTACTTCAGTTCTAGATACAGAAAATTATACACCCAGGGCTCAGTGTGGGTCACTCATTATGACAACAGATGCCTGTTCACCTTTGTCTTGAAAAGTTTTCTTTAAAAGTTTTAGGCTAAAACTTTTCAAGACAAAGATGAACAGACTTTTAGCTTTTAGCAATCAGGAAGGAGTCTGTTGCTTAAAGGTACAGTTCTTGGAAAGAACTTGTCATTCCTAGGTGCGTAGAGAAAACGCCCTTCTTCTGTGTTTTTGTGCTTCTTCTTCGTCAATGCGCGATCAATATGTTTAAGCACACAGTCGTTAAGATTTGAATGACAGACCATCAAAGGGGCGATGGGCCGTCCGACTACTGAGGGGGCTGAGAGAACGTCCTAGAGTAAACAGACGACAGCTCTTCTGTCTTTCACGTAGTGTCTCCAACTCTCAAGACACTAGTACATGTTAGCCCGATTCAATCAGCATGAAAGTACTGTATACAAGAAGGGGCTTGTTAGAGTGTCACCTTAGTTTACGGGGGCTCACATACCGTCTACATTCACGTAAGGTAGAGTATAGGAACACCGGCAAGCTATCTAGGGTGAAGGGATAGTACGGGTAGCCTCCAAAGCAGGCTCTCTCGGACCTTTTTTGGCTCATAATACACTTTTGCTGGCCATTTTTTTTTTGTACAGGGTCGCTGTTTGCCAGCCGCCGCTGAATACTATCCCCGAGCCTGCTATGGGGACTAGAATTACAAAACCTGGCCCATATAAAAGTCGCCAATCAGTCCACCCACCCCCGCCTGCGCTCACAGATGTCTGCGTAGAACTGAAGAAGGCTACCCTATGCTAAACTTTACAGCAATTCTATATTAGAAACAGTCACAAATTATCTAATTTATTGGCATTATGCATGAAATGTACCCGCCGTAGTTGAGTGAGCTCTTTCACTGAATCAATAGCTTTTGCGGAGTCAAAACCGCCAATTGAAAGACATTCTGTAATTATTCTATCATAGTTTGCACACGTAGCTAGGAATCATTGAAAAAATCTCAAAAACAAACCTTTATTTTCTCATACCCTCACGTTTTGACACGAAGTACATTCCAAATAGCTGATACAGTGTGAGTAATGTGTAGAGATTCTGTTGACGGCCGTTGCCATGGCATACGTTATTGTATGCACAGTGTGGGCGCAGGTTTTAATAACAAAAATCAATGGCGCATTCTGTCAACGAGTACAACGCTCTTCAGAATACCTAGCTACACTTATGTATCAACACATGAAAAGAAAACGTCTGTAAATTTAATAATAAAGTTCCATGTTTGAATGCGGCAATGATAATGATAATAATCTTTATTTGCAAACTCGTGTCCGAATGCGAGGGTATATACAAATACGTTTTATACAAACTTTGAAAGATACAATATAGCTACAATGTTGTCTAAATGGATCTATCTGATACACAGATACTAACGTTATAACGTAAAATATACAAAATGTCAAGTCTTCATATATCTTTCTGGTGTTTCACGTGCATTACCGCAGGGATTTCTCGAATGCTTTGGAGGCAGTGTTTGATATTGTCACACAATTAAGCGATGAGTGGATTTTGTGATTTTAGTAGAGATGCAATTTTCATGAGGTTTTATACGTGGTTATTTTAGTAGAAATGACCTTTTCATGAATTTTCCAGATGGTGAAAGCCCGTGGACATAGTGAGTTTCTCCTGTTGGCCTTATATCGAGGACGTGTATGAAGTGTATTAACGTTACATACATCTTCCACAGTGTCCATTACATACAAAACGTGCACAGCCTCTCCTGAACCGTTAAGGTGATATCTCACTGCACTTGGGGTACCGGCGCGGCACTGCGGGGTTCGTTCACCGCGGCGCTGTTGCGTTATTTTCACGACTTTTAATAATTTAGATATTGCGTGATACGTAACAGTGTGGCTTACAATACAAACAAATTACATAAAACGGAAAAAAATTCGTTCTTTATCTCTGAAATTTGTTGAGCCATCTACGCACCCCACAGTGCCGCACCGGTGCCCCAAGTGCCGTGAGAGTCCACCTTTGCAAAAGCTAAGGGCACAACCCGTACGTGCCAATACGCGCCGTCTACGTGCCAAAACGTGGGCAATCTTTTGGATCCGTAAGTGGTAAGTACCGCCTCCTTACGAACTCGTAGGGAATCCGACGGATTTTAGAGCACGCAGACACGCCGCAGAACCTGACGTGCAGGCAAAACTTTGTGTGCCATCGGGCTGTGGATTCGCCCCCGTACGTGCCAGTACGGGCGACGCGCCTGCCCTGTACAGCCTGAACGTTTTCAGAATTACGTGGCGTACGTCCCCCCCCCCCCCAAAAAAAAATAACGTACGGAAAAATTGCACGTACGGCGGGTTGTGCCCTTAGCTTAACGTCGGGCTGCACTAGACCTGGTCGGCTATAGCACTTCACTACAATCTACGATCCCTCGGGAAATGGCCGAGTGTTTACCGAATCAATTTATTCTGGTTTTCGGTCGCCGAAATGTCGTGCAAATGGACGTGGAGAGCTCTCGAGGAAATCCATGAGTTCACAAACCTCCAGTCACGGCTTTAATAAGCCTCGAGAAGAGGGCTCGGGTTTCAGTTCACTCAGCTAATTAGAGAGTGGAGGATTCAATCATGGCAAAGGACCACTTGTTGTGTCGTTGGGACATGGAAATCATCTTTGTTTGAATCATCATGCAAGAACCAGAACGTAAGAGTACGACTCATATGATCGCTATTTCCTGTATAGAAATTGGACAACGGTACATGACAAGTTGTAGAGGGATCATGCATTTTAAAAAGTAACTTATCATCGTGAAATACCGGAATAATTTTCATCTGAATCATTATTGATGAGAGACTTTGTAGATTTTCACATGGAGACTAACAACCGTGCAATTTTCCCCTTTCAATCTATCTTGCGGCATCTGCAAAGTAGGGAATTTTTCCTCTTGGACGAACCGACGGTTCTAGACACTTGAAAGAAAATACGCAAAGATGAACAGTGATCACTTTACCACCTTAAAAGAATCTGCCATGTACTCGGGAAATGAATGAAGAATTCACTTCAACAGTACAGTTTAGATGGGAAGTGTACATGTAGTATAGATACTATCCTTGTCAGTGACAATTTTACGCTACGGTGTTAGCTGTTTCAGCTTGTAACTACTTGTTAGACAGACTAACCGGCATTAACTTTAGACCAGAATAAAAGTTGTATCCGATACAACCATTTGTTATTGCGACTGTTTCACTTTAAGTAGGAAGGACCGTTGGCTTCCTGAAGCCGAATGACTCAGCAATCCTTTTAGACAATAAACCAAACATTACTTTTTTACAACAACTCCTTCTTTACAATGCTGTCAACAGTGTAGTTTTTGTATCCTTTTCGTGAACTGTTTGGCTGTCAGAGTGATGGATGCATGACCCCACTTACACTTATCCCCAGGGTTCAACTACAACACAACACCCTGTTTACCCGCTCTAGAAGGTTCCGCCCTGTTTAACACATTAGGACGTACACTTCACGTTGTAGCGATGCGGAACGATGTTGACCTAAGCTGATGACCACTGAGGCTCCTGCCCGATTACCATAGATAAGGTCGTCTGCTTTAAGTGCCGTCTGTTGCACACGATTTCCGCTATACGTTTAGATGATTATACCCCCTTTCCACTAGGACGGCGCTCTCTCTACGACCTAAAATTTTACAGATCGCTCAACGAATTCTATAGACAAGAAACGAATCTTTTTACACCTCGTGTGTTTTGTTGTCTTCTCAGTCACACTTTTACGTTTTGTATGATATACCAAGTGTGAAAGTGAAGATTACACATATCCTATTTAGGTCGCAGTGAGAGCGCAGCGTGATCGCCGTCTAGTGGAAAGGGGGCCTTACAACGATATGAAAATGATTCAAATGATGTTTTTAAGAACGCTCGTTCAGACCTTTGCATTGCCTACTGGTGTACATGTATAGGGCAACAACTTTCCTTCCTATTTCAGTAGCAGGAGGGGTTGCTAGCCCTTCCCATTGAACGTGCTTGAGACACTTTCTTGAACACGGGACCCCAGTCTACGTCCCTCCCGAAAGACAAGCGCAGCCCCAACCGAGATGCCCTACCCCGGATTGAACCAGGGTCTCCCAGTTACCAATTATTTAGAACCAGGAGCTAAACTGTAAGGCTAAACTGTAAGGGGCATTCCCTTCCACTGTGCATGTAGAGATGTGAAATGATTCAAGCGATTCTTTAAAGAAGAACATTACTCTGTAAAAACGGTGGTGTATTTGTTATGTTTTGGTGTATGAACCACTGAATGGATTGGAATAATACTTGGCATGTTGATAGCTGTTAGGAGTACGAAGGCAAAGGTTAATTTTGGGCCCCCTGTTCTTTATGGTACCGTGGTGATGATGTTTTTATCTGCTCCAGGCCATGGAGTGGTGTAGATTTAGGAATACTCTGCCGTGACGCCACACGCCTTCGGCCAGTATTTGCAGTCAAGACGTGAACCACTGGATAGATTGGAATGATACTGTTTAATAGGAGGTTGTTAGGAGGACGAAGGTCAAGGTCAATTTCGGCCCCCATGGAATAATAATGACGTTGTTTTATCTCCTACAGACGGTGTGGTGGCACAGATCACGTTTGACTGCCCCTCCCCCCAGACGGGCCTGGCGAACAACCCGTTCCTGATCTACTGCGTGGTGACGTCAGACGGTGAGGAGGTACCCAACACCAACTGGCTCTTCAACAGTGTAATCGTGCCCAACCAAGGTGAGAAAAACCATCACGGAACACGAAGAGAACTGTAATCTCAGCACCCTACACTCATTTAAAGACTGTCTAGACGTTGGAAATTACTCAGATGATTGTATAAAAATAGCACAATCATCCCATACTACATATAACATGCATTGGCATAATACCGGCATAAGACTTATACCGGCCGATCAAAAATAATGGAATTTAAAGAGATCTACACATGCAACAATAGTTATTTCTGAGGTGTGCACACTTCAGACATCTAGGTGTCCAATACATCATTTACAAAGCATCGATAACAATGCATTCGAAGGCAACAAGGCCAAAAGTTTTCAGTATCTTTTTCGGGGTAGGCAGCTCGTCGTGGGACGAACACACTGTCACATTCGAATTCATTGCCAGATTTGTAGATCATAATTACACATGCTCACGGCACAAGACGAACATGATTCAACAACAATCTTGAATTTCTGTTGGTGACCTACAACTCATGTAAAAGTGTGAAGAACCGTTGCATAATAGCCCGGATCTACGACTGAATGGGCAAAATTGAACGTACGCAGCCATTTCCCGCCATTTTTATATCTACGCTAGCAGTGAAGTGTTCCGTCATAGCGGTTGTGACGGACAGAAGTTAAATGAAAATTCTTGACAGTATACGTCCGTTTTCTCATGACATTTTGTATGCTCATGCAGGTTTATGTTTTATGCATTTACTGACAGAAAAAGAAGGAACATCAGGGGATGTATAAAGGTACATAGCGACAGTTAATTGTGCCGTGTTTCTTCCGGCCGGTATTTTTACCCCCTCCCAACCACGCGCCCGTTCGCCGTGTAATTCCGTGGCGTGTTACAATTAAAATATTGCGCTTTTAGCAGGACAAGAGTGGCAGAAAAGTTACACAGAAGAAGTGGCAAGGGTAACCTATAACGGCAACATGTAACTGGAGAAAATGATGCGTTGACAATTTGTCAAATCAGTATGGCTAGAGAAATCGTCGTAAACGTACCGGTATTATGATAATAGATGTTAGTCTTGTATCAATCTTTGAGACTGAGAGGGTAGCAGCCGTCGGGTCGAAGAGAAAGGCGAGGAAGGAGGTCAAAATAGGACTGCAAACCAGTACCAGTAGACATGCCATATATGTATATAACGTTATAAATTTTATATACAAGTATGGGTGGCTGACCATCACATAGTCTTGTAATAGGTAATAGCCCTATGGAATTGTAGTTAATATATACCAGAAGACACCATACTTTGCACCTAATATAACTTGTGCAAAGGACGTGCAAAAAAGCTATTATAATCTTCTTATCTCTCTGTCCAAATGTTATAGAAATTACAAATTGTTAGTTATAAAACGTATCATCACAAGAATATACCCTTCATTACGCCCTACATATACTGTGTGTTAGTGTGTATTGAGGTAAACGGCATCTCAAAACACAATGTGTCAAAACACTACTTCAAGGTAATATCACTTTTTATTTCACACGTCGTTAGAAAATCGTTAAGCTATTGGTTAATAAAATACGTCATCAAATGTCTCAACCAATGGTGTGTCTTGGTACATGTATCACACAGGGGATCGCACGACTAGCACGATGAACGGCCTGATCATCCAGAACCTGGTGCTGTCGGACGCGGGAGACTGGGTGTGTACAGGGGAGCTGTCTAACGGCTTCACGGACACCGTCACTGTACGGGTCATCGTGGACGGTGAGTTAGGATTTAATAGGTCACATTTCCAAACCGGGGCCGGGCCGGAATGTTTGCGGAAACAAAAAATTAAAGTTAAGCTAAATAGCAATTACTCAAGCAACTGGATATATGATTCGCCAAAAAGCAGTTACTCAGGCAACTGGATTTGATGAGACGTTTCAGACAGCCATCCGTTGTCTTCACCGTCGTTACTGGATATGATTTTGGAAACGGCCAGACGTTTCAGATAAAACATCCGTTTTCTTTCGTCAGTGTCCTTATCAATCCACGGTATCCAAAAATGGCTCGATTTTGATATGATATTGTCGTTTTGCTGTGAACAATCTTAAAATCAGTCATAATCCTTTATTCCAACTGGCATTTGAAGTCACCAACTCAACTAACTCTCTTTAATTTTTGTCCTGACCTTGTAGACTTTCCTGGGCCGCCCCTGAACTTGGCCTTGGAAACTCCGACCACTTCGAATGTGCTGGTGACCTTTGACCGCCCGGAGGGGTCCGAGCCGCTGGTCTTGACACAGTGGATCATCGAGTACCGTGCTTCTGGTGATGACGCCTGGACCACGGTCACAGAGACAGACACAGGTGAGTGGCTGTGCAAGAGCTCTTTATAATTAGGTTATATTCATGCGGAAGAGTATGTATTTTCCAATCCTGTGGATTGAGATTTCAATGTTGGAGCAAATACTTGTAAAGTGAGTATATTCTTTAAACTTCGGCCATATGAGTTCGGTATACCACCGTTGATAATTTCATTAAGTTGGTGAATGACTGAATGACAAAATTCTTTAACGACAAAGATTGTCATTGTTATTTATTCACAACCCAAGAGTTACAACAGGCGATGTTTAGGGAATCGTCTTTCACCTTCCTCGGGGCAATAATAACTGGTTATACTTCGCACCGTATCTATGTAAATCTATGTGTGACAATACCTCATGTTTTGTTTGGAACAACACTGTTAACACTGCAGGAGCGACACCTAGCGGCAATGCTAAATATATCCAACCATTATTGCCTTAAGAAAAGTGACAAACGGTCACCGAAATGTAACTCTTTGGTTGTGAAGAAAGAAACTTGTCATTGAGCTCCGTATGCCATTATATAAAACTTTAATTCACGCTTTGAATAACGCCTGTTTTGATGTTTTGCGTTTGATAAGCATTCCTAATCCAGTAAGTAGACTTCACAAGTTAGCCTTGAGTCCAGCCTTGTTAGCTTTGTGTCCGCTCCCAAAGGTCGCTACTCGCCAACAAGCGATCTTCGGGAGCGGAACAAAGCGAACAAGGCTGGACTCCAGGCCATTCACATGTCTCACTTCTCCCTGACAGACGTGACAGAGTTCCCCATCTCGGGGTTGGTGCTCCAGGAGACCTACACCTTCCGTGTGGCGGCGGAGACCGGGGCGGGGCGGGGCGACTATTCACAGGAGGTGTCAATCACCATCACAGAAGGTAATACAAATACTTAGTACTCTCCTCTTAACATCACAAAAGCCACATATTATAGAAAAGGTAGGGTCATTTGTCTTCTACTGTCTAAGAAAAAGAAGTCAAACCCAATAAGATATAATTAAGATTTAGACTTACTAGAGTAGTTGCTTACTGTACTGTTTACCATTGTTTGTCTGTCATTTTTTGTCACTTGTTATTAGTCCTCGGGCAAAAACTTGCCATAGACATATTAATCTGACCCTCTTTAATACCCCCCTCACATTAGGTGCGATTCTATCGGACGACGAGTCTGCGAGCTCTAATTTATGAGGAGGCATGACTCTGATGCCGACGAAGAAATTGCAGAGTTCCCCCCTCCCGTCAGGGTCATGCCTCTTCGTAATTTAGAGCTCGCAGACACGTCGTTCGATCGAATCGCGCCTAATGTGAGGGGGGTATAAGAGACTACAGACACGTGATCTTATTAAAACGCGATCTTGCTGATACGTGACGACAGCAATTGGTCAAACGTGCCAGGAAGTTTACATCGGCCACCGTCTCTGTTTAGTGATGGCTGGACTCAGGAGTTCCCTGAACACAATACTTCCGTTTTCACGAAGGTACAAAATTGTCGCATCGTTACATAACCACAGCTCTGTGATTTATCTCAGTGACAACTCCACCTCCAACGACAACACCTCCAAACCCGCCACAACAGACCTTCACACCGCCTCCATCCACAGCACCTGCCTCCCTCGCCAACAACACCGAGACGTCCCCCACCATCGGACAGCAGTCAGGCGATCCTCAGCCTGTTCTCAACAGCATACTCACCATTGTTCTGGGGCTCTTGGCTGCCCTGATAGTGTTGGTGTTAGCCGGGGTGGGAGTGTACGTTTGGTGCAAGAGGTCCAGGAGAAGGGTGGTCTGTCAGACACAGGATACTGCAAAGACACCCCCTGCCTGAATAGTTTCTGAAGCATCCCCAATGGGGCTAATCTTCAAGCAGATCTTACGGTACACGTAGCATAAGATAGTATCAAAAGCTGGCAGAAGAATGAAGCCGACCTAGGCGACGGACCCCCTCTGGCCTGTTAGACTCCTTGGCTGGCTTTGATACTAATATGCCACCGGATATCTGCTTGGAGACTACAATGGGACATAATATTCATGCTTTGGGAGTGTGTTAGAATTATCTGTATCATTTTTGTCCATCTGTTTTGAGAGTTTACTGTTTTGTTGTGCTGTGTCGTGTTGAATACAGACCTATGGCATTTTCTGTCATTGTAATCAATGTAATGTGTATCATTCTCGTCAACGTTCTAGCAAAAGTATACTACATTTGTACAGCCGAAAAATACACCATATTGTTTAAAAGCAAAAAGGCCCTGTCTTCCAATATCCGTCCTTTTTCAATTGTTTTTTTTTTTTCGTTTTTTGTATATTGCTTTGTCCCTTTACTGTTTAACGTTGAATAATCATTTCTACCAGTTTCTCACTTTTTTTTACATATTGAAAGGACAAAATACTTTCATCAGGTTTGCCTCTTAATTGGTGTTGTTTCCCTCTTAATTGACATTGTTTGTCTCTTAATTGGTGTTGTTTTCCCCTTGATTGACGTTGTTTAATTAAATGTTTTTATCCATGGCTTGTGTATGTGGGTACATATAGATACAGTCGAAATGTCATGTCAACCAAACCACTTCAACTCTTTGTTGTCCTTTATTATATTTCACATCGATCAATTTACATAATATAGGCTAAACTCATTAAAACACCCCAGAAAATTTTCTGGAATCACATATGACTGAGTTTTGTGATACCAAGGCCTTGTCGTTGCTCAGGCCCCGAAATAAAAAATCACCTTCAATACGTCTTTTCGGTGTTATTAAAAACGAACTAACGATCCTATAGGTGTTGTATTGAGTATGGTTAAAAGCCATGTTGATATACTGTTATCATTGTTTGTCTTTATGAACAGTATAAGCAATTCAACAATTCCCTAACGTTCCCTTACGACCTTTATCTAAACTGCAGTCAAGTTGTCCTGGCATGTAGATTCTGTGACGGAAGCTGGACAGGCTTTATGAAGATACAAACACGCAATTGGAAACTAGAAAGGCCGACATTTGCTTGAGAGCAAATACAGCATATTTCAGCCATACCCCTTCCCACGCAACATTGGACTGTTCCAAATCACCCCTGCGCAAAAATGGAACATCTTAACAGTACATTATCCCCCAAAGTGGACTAGTTTTGTGAATTGATTCCAGGTCAAAGCAGAGCTTGCTTCTATTTTTCAGAAAATGACAATAATCACACCTTCCATTCAGAAAACTTTCATCATGATTGAAAATTGTTGAATGACTTCATGTAATGTCATTACAAATTTTCAGTACGATAACTAGGTGTAAGTATAAAAAAGTATAAGGTCCTTGTGTTGTGGGTACATTCATTATTGCAGTGAACATTTTTATTCAAGTAGGGCATACGATCTAATAACTATCAAGCAGGTGCAGGTACAGTCAAACCTGTATTAGGGGCCACCTCTACAGAGGGGCCACCCGTCCATAGTGGCCACTTTTGTCGGTCCCTTGGGTATTTTATCTACAAGTTGCCACCTCTATACAGAGGCCACCTGTCTATAGTGGCCAAATTTGTCCGGTCCCTTGAGTGGCAGCTATAGACAGGTTAGACTGTACTGTGTAGTAGGAGCGTTTGTTTTCTTCAAGCTGTAAAACTGTTAAACTGTTTTACTTTGTATGCAATCAGCCATCGAGCCTAATCTTATTTTAGTTTAACAACTTCCTGCCAGACTCGGAAGATACGATTGAACCTTGTTCGAGGATTTCTTTTCGGAGGTCAGTCTGTTCATACCCTGGCGCTGAGAGTGTTTTATTGGGCTGAAACTCTGGCAGTTCAAAGTTACTTACAATTTGAATGTTCAAAATTTATGTCAAACAACAACAGCACAGGAAACACCTACATTTGCTCTGGGGAAAATACAGCACTTTTCTTTCCAGTCCAGTGATAGAAATGTGGCCACTATATAGACAGGTGGTCACTATAGAGAAAATGCTGATCTGTTGACTGGGAGCAATACGCTACACATGATTTCAGTACACTGATCTTTACTTATATATTAACATTGCACAGGTAAGCCAATTGTTTGGATGTACAATTAAGTTCAAATGATTCTGAAGAGAAATATTGATGAGAAAATAATCATTTTCACCACTGACTAACTTATAATTACGTATCAAAACTAAACGCAAACTGTCTAACTAACGCACCTTTCGCCGACTTGATCAAAGGGCCGCCGGCTATCAATCAAACACGGCTGTTGATTAGACTTATAGTTTCAAACAGTCGTGAGCCAGTTGACAGCGAGCTTAAGCTGAATGTATTCATGCTACGTGATGTATTCTGTATCTGTATCTGTATCTATATAGCCGGTATAACCGCCATTCGGCGTAACACACCAGCTTCGCAGGCACGCGGCGCGTATTACATTGCTTGGACCTTCTTTCCCACAGCGGTGCTTCTACAAAATATTTAGACTGTAACACTGAGTCCCACATGTTTTATAGAATAGAATTTGACGCAGAACAGCGTTTTTTGCCAGGCATTTTTCTTGAAACATGTCCGTGGGAATATCAGCGAGGCGGCGACGCAGGGCTATCAGACCGTCAACAAAAATCGCACGGCGGCTAACGGCGCTATAAATAAGCCCTTCAACTAATTATAAGGATGGCAACTCGGACAATATTTACAAGTACTGTTGAGCTAAGTAAAGTTTGTTGTTTATGAGGTTTTAGTTGTCTTTGAAACTTTGACCCGAAATATTTTAAGTCAAACTGCTGAAGAGAAGTAAGTGACTACTACGATCATCGTAGATATGACCGTAAAAAAAGGATAAAAGAAGCATTCTCAATAGTCTAAAATGCAAGGACTGCGGCCCCCGGGCCACTGTCCGACGCTTTGAAAAAATCCTGGCGAGAAGTCTGTACAGCCCGAGTCTTCAAGTTACCGTATTGTGTGGTCCCGCTTATGAATATTAATTAGCCTTCGTTTTCCCCTTCGCTGATTGGCTGAACCATTAATTGAATCAACTCTTCCTGTCGGCTAGACGCAGGTGCAGATGTCGGCTCCGTGGGGTGAACGTCCGAAAGAACACGGCATGGAGAACGAAAGAAAAACAATTTCCCCTAAAAAAAGTGCTGTAATTAAGCCTTTTACACTACTTTATGCCAAAAATTTTACTTGGATCATTTTATCAACTATCTTATGCCTATCTATACCAAATGTTAGGTCATTCACTTGTAATGGCAGGGTACAGGGGGGCAAAATATATTGTTATAAGACCGTCAACAACAGTCGCACGGAGCTAACAGCGCAGTGAAAATACCATCGCTAGCGTTTCAACTTCGGCTGATAAGTTATAAGTACTGTTGAACTCAGTAACGTTAAAGTTTGTTTTTAGTTGCCTTTGACGGTTTGACCTGAAATACTGTTACGCTAAACTCCTGAAGAGAAGTTAAGTGACTGCTGTGATTATTACAGAAATGCCCCTAAAACTGATACAATAAGCCTTCTGAATAGCCTAAAGTGCAAGAGTTTCAGGCGGGCTTCGCCACCCTGGGACCCCCAACGGGGCTCTGCCCCTGGACCCTGCCGGGCCGGGGCCTTCGGCGTTCTTCGGCGGCCCCCGAAAAAAATTCTGGCGGGAACACTGCCGTATATACGGAATCGTGGGGCCCCGCTTATGAATATTAATTAGCCTTCGCTCTTCGCGCACAGGTGTGGACTCCGTGCGGGGTCACGGAAGGTCACGCCAGGAGGCCAAAAGAAAACAAACTACCCCTCAGAAAAGTGCCAAAATTAATTATTTTAAAGTAGTTTATGTCAAAACTTTTACTTGGATCATTTAACCAACTATCTAATGCCTATCTACACCAAATTTCAGGCCATTCCATTGTAAGACCAGGGTACAGGGGGACAATATATTTTGTTTTGGTCAAAATATGACCTTTAAACCTCAATAAAATCATTTTAGAGGTAGATATGAAAAAACTGAGAAAAAATCATCAATGTATTGGCCCATTCTACCCCTGTGCCAAATTTCAGGTCATTCGGTCCAGAAACGGCGGAGATGAATCACTTTGAAGATTTGACAGGAGAAAGAAACATTACGAATACAATATATTTCACCATACCATATATGGTATGGCTGAAATATAATTAGATAAACGGTGAGGGTACGTGTGCGTGCTGGGCGGTGTATTCAAGCATAGCCAGCATAGTTGGATCCAAATTAACCAATGTGCATAAACTAACGTTTCACAATGTATAATCTTGGTCCTTTTCATATCCCAGCGTTTTATTATGATACCAAGATTGGTTTTGATTGCTTGCATACAAGATACAAGATAACTTTATCGGAAGTCGCAGTGTTGACACTGAATTAAAACTAATGTACACTCATATTAAAAAGAACATTTCTGATTATCAGCAAAAAATAAAACAGCGAGACAGGCATTAGCTTAAGTCGATATGTATCTTGTGAGCATACTCATAAAAAAGCAATAAATCGCTAACCATATTCATTAATTGATTATTAGCATAATCAGCTAAGACTACTCGATTAAACCGGTTTGACCGGGTGGCATTATAATCAGTTCAGAGCAAGGACTGTTTTCAGTGCGCTTACCCAAGGGCTATCTAACAACATTGGTGATCTGCATTGTGGGCCGGAAATGCGTCATCACAACACTCTACCACAGTGACAGGTTGTTTGTGTCTGGAAACCAGTTCCGCTGGGAGGGGCTGAGGGACGCCGGCAGGGTCGCAACAACACAAAATTACGAGACAAATCAGTAGTTGTCTACGAAGCTGCGGAGTCAAGTTTTCAAATCGCATTTTGCTGACCAGGCTCAAGGTAGGCACAGCAGTGAATAGCTTTCTTTTGTCAGCTATAAACCTAATCAACTATGCTATACGCGTCGTGTCCCATGCACTCGTTTATGGTACCCTCGAATGTGGCCGGCTGTGTGCTTTGTCAGTAAACACTCTGACTGTTTCCTAGCAGAAGATATTACGTGATACCACGCATTTTATTGCGGAAAAAATGAAATATTCAGATCACGTACGTATATACCCAGTTCTTTGACCTCCAGGTCGTTTGACGACAGGTTAACTATATACGAAGCTTTCCACGAAATCGTCTTCCGGGAGGGACGTAAAACGGGGGTCCCGTGCTCGAGGAGGTGCCTCGACCACGTTAATCAGCCTCATTACTCATAATGGGTACCTACTGGCTGGCAAAATACACCTGGTGATTATTATTATTATTATTATTATATATACAGATACACCGCTGTCCAGGCTCATTTCCCTCTCGCTGTAGATACTCTTTCGAAAATGTTCCTCGGATCAAGTACATACAAATAGGAGCCAAATCCACAACCCAGATTATAGTACACACATGAATTTGTATGTATGTATGTACTTACATGCAAAACACTCTTTCCTGCGTGCCCCGTACGTACTTAGCCCAATGAGCAATTGTTTACAAGATTACGTTAGCTACGCAAGACGGAGCAGGAATGCCAGCTTGAAGAGTGACCTTGAGAGATCAATATCTGCGGCTTATGTAGTGTTTATGTACTAGTAGACTCTGTGGAAACAGGTGGTCGGATCGACCTAGTTTGAGTCCTATTTTTTATTTGAGTGAGCCCACTGGGTTCACATATAACCACCAGAACTGTACTTAAGAGTTCATTAATGTAGCTTGCCTATGTTTTCATGGTAGACAAAAGCTTCAGCCGTGATACCAATCATTAGGAAGGCCCTTCTCGTGTAGGAAGGCGCACTGTCTGGTTGGTTTCTACTACCCAACTGATCTGTGTAGCAGAATGTGAAACACATTGCTAATGTGGGGCCGCGTAGCACAGTGGTAGTGTATTCGGTCCGTGACCGAGAGGTCGCCGGTTCGAATCCGCCTGCCGTGTTGCCGGTCTTGTGCCCTTGTGAAAGGCACTTTACACGACTTTCCTCACTTTACTCAAGTGAAAATTGAGTCGTCCCTCGGATAGGACGTTAAATGGAGGTCCCGTGTATGGGGAGAGCCATAACGTTAAAGCACGTTAAAGAACCCCCATACGTGCGATGGTGCGGTATGTGGATCAAAAACTTACAGTCTTGTGTACGTCTTACGTACCGTGCTTGCAGTCCTCAGCCTAATGAGGTTAAGCACGTATAACGAAGAAGAAGAAGAAGAAGACGCCAGTCAAGTGACCAGCAGCCCTGTTCAGAAACCCAACGTAACGTTACACGTCATGCCCGAATGATTACAGACTTTACTAACACCGTTAAGTTGACTCGATCGCACTGGAATGACAAGTACGCCGATCCGACGTGTGTGCTAGCACGTATACCTTTACCTGTCGACGTGTGTGCTAGACCATATACCTGTATGCATACAGCCGTCTTTGTCCAGTTTGTGACTACCCTGAAAACCAACGCAGGTATCGTACGGTACATCTTACGTTAATGACAATGACAATGATCTTTATTTGCATGTTTTTGCTTATATGGGATAGATGCAGTAGTTACATAAAATGTTTCTGTAAAGAATCTTTACAGTGTCCGTGAAAGAGCCAGAACAACGAGGGCTATGCTACACTTAATACACATTCCATATTCAGATCACCCTGTATCAGGCCAAGTTGGAGCACGTCAGTTTTATCTTTTACAGTGACAGTCCTTGACAACCATGGAGGACAAAGATGGAAAAATTCGCCTCCGTCTGGCCGAAGATATCATCAATGACCAGGTGGGAGGGGCCGGCTGGATGTACCTGGACATCGCACTACAGGTGGACAAGTACTCCCCGAAAACTCTCCTGGTCAAAACACGGAAGTGCGACCCGCAGGGCAAAATCGTCCTCGAACCCAAGGCCAAAGAGAAGACCAGCAACTACCTGGCCCCCAAAGACTCAAGTGAGGCAAAGATCTTAGACGTCTCAGTCCAGGCCTACCCGAAGAAGGCGTCTTGGAAACAGACGTACAGCTACGAGAGGAGCGTAAACGGTAACGTCAGTCTTAAGGCGGTGGAGGCCGTGGGTTTCTCGGCTGAGGGCAGCAAAACTAACAAACGCTGCGTGGAGACCACCTGTACTGACCTGGAACACAGAAGTGTGGATATAGAAGACCTGAGGAAGGCGCTGTCTGGACTGACGGCCCAAACCAGCGCCGAGGGGATCAAGAATGAGACCAGCTTCCTGGTAGTCACAGACGTGTTGGTGGCGAAGGAAGTCAGCATCATGGAGACACGGGACTCAAAGAAGGACGGAAAGGTACGTCTGGTCGTCGTAAATAATGTCAATGATAAATCTAGTCCACCCTTTTCTTTGACGACTCTCTCTTTGCCTCGGGTTAATAAGATGTATGCAAGCCGCTTGAATATAAATTCAGCTTCTACCAAAAAATGTTTTAACCCACATATTTGAAAAGGCGAAACTTTTCTCGTATTTATACTTTGCATTTTGTTTGATGTGATAAATTCTGTGTATGCTCTTATTTCTTCCAATATCTTGTCATTCTAGAATCATTGCAAACTCATGGAAAACTCATGGGACGTTTATTTATTTATTTTCTAAAATAATTTTTCATTGATTTTCAAAGAAAAGGAACAAGGAACATACAAACACATGCATGACACGTAAATCAAAAACAGAAAGACACATGTGAGAAACGTGGGACGTTTATTTGCAACGAGGTAAATGTGAAAAATCTTATCATTACGTCCAGGTGAGCGTCGACGCTGAGGTCCACGGAGTGGGTATTGAAGCGGGCGGGGGCACTACCAAGGAGACAGCTGCTAGCCTCGAGCGCAGCAACACCGGAGGCATTATTCTCGCCATCAAACTGGCCCGAGTCTATTATGACGAACGCGGCGCCATAGAGAAAGACAGTGTGCTGGCAGGTGGAAGTTACGATGGGAACTACACTCTGGGCTTCGGTAACAAGGACAGGGAGCGGCACTGTAAGTACCTATATCTGATATGATATCTTATCATTATTACCTCCATGAAATTTCATGGAGGTTATATTTTACCCTGCGTTTGTGTGTGTGTTTGTGTGTGTGTGTGTGTGTGTAAACAAAATAACTCAAGAACGGCTGGGTGGATTGGTTTCATACTTGGTGTGTTGGTAGTGTGTGATGAAAGCTGGAAATGATTAGATTTGAGGCCCCCTAGCGGCTTCCCTTGGTACTGCAGCGCAACTTCCGGTTTTGCTATCTCGGTGTTCTGAACAAGCTACGGCCACGATTTTTGAGCATTAGATAGCTCCTGTGCCCCCTAGCGTCTAGTTTTGGGATAGCGGGGGCATTTTTGTCAAAAAGTTCTGAAGACGATAACTCAAGAAGGGAACAACGAATTTTCATGATTTTTGGTATGTAGGTACCTTAGACAATGTTGTACAAGATAAGATACCAATTATGCAAAATAGGAGTACATTTGCATAATTAATGAGAATATTATATCATAGCAGTTTTTTCAATGTATCTCTTGTTCCAGACATGCTATGGTCTTGACATTTGAGTGGTAGATAGCTTTTAGTGCCATGACAAAGTGGGGCAAGTTTCAGCCCTCTAACATTTAATTGTGGAACTGCAGGGGCATTTTTGTCAAGACACTCCAAAGAGGATAACTGCAGAAAGGAACGACGGATTGCCTGCATTTTAGGCATGCAGGTAGCTTAGGCAAAGATTTTCATAATGATATACACGTTATGAAAATGAGGACCTAATTTGCATTATTAATGAGGAAATTGTATAATTCCATTGTTTTTAATAACTGGACTTCAATAAATGTAACACATGGTAATTATGATAGGTGGAATGTAAGCAGATACCAAATATGGTAATGAGGAACTTATTTGCATAATTTATGGCAAAATCACAAAACCGCTTTATGATTAATAATGGGATTTTATAATTGTGACATGTGTACGTTATTCAATGATGAACAACACCATGCATAAATTATGTTAATGTGTTAGTCAATTGCATGAAATTTACGAAAGCTCTAAATTTTCATGGAGGTATGAGGTCGCCGAACTCTAGTTATATATTAAATCATGCGACGTCGACGTTGATCAATTGCTACGCTCGGTAGTTCATTCGGTAGTTATTGACCACGAATTATGGCACTGTATACACCTTAGGGCGGGTCATTATCCCCTTATTGTGTCTGAATAAAATTATGTATGCAGTGCTACAATTGTTAGCATAAAGTCAGATGTTGACGGGTGAAACTCTCGTCTTCTTTCCTCCAAGACACGGTGACGACACTGGCGAGACCCATCGGCGTGAAGAAGGACAAGTTCGAGATTAACGTGAGCCTACTCGGGCGACAGAACAGCACAGAGGTCAAAGTGCCACAGGACGTCTGCGAAACTGGGTATTGAAAATGAAATATGTCATAAATAAATATAATAAATAAATAAGGTTTCAAACTAGTGTGAATGTAGTTCAACATAGCTCTATCCGAAAAGGCATGAAACGTTCATAGTGTAAGATGGTTGATACGACTGATAGAATATAATGTACATTTTACCAATGATTCAACGATTTATATATATATATATATATATATATATATATATATATATATATATATATATATATATATATATATATATATATTATTAAAAGATAGATGTGCCTTTACTATTCCCAAAATGTTACATATAGCATCTCAATTACCTACAACGATTTACTGAGTTTCTTTCTCCTGTATATACCATTAGCAGGCTTTTCCAATATGTTAATATAGCTTCGTGTTAATTATGTTTGAATGTTCTCTTGTTTGGTTAGTCTGCATCAAACTAGAAAGAGCCTTCCGACCGGCTCCAAGCTCCTGCCATTAAAAGGGATTCAGGTCCTCAAGTCTAAGAAGAAGAAAAACTTCCTCTCTCGCATGAAACATCTATTTTCATCCAAGGAAGAAGAAGAAGTCAAACTGGCAAAGGTAGGATTCGAGACGTCATGAAATTGGAGGCATTAAAAATCCTTACATATTCTGTCGTTTGTTTACATGCTAATATGCTTATGGGACACAGACATCAACAAAGCTGTTCTAAGGACCTAACTGCAAGTCTAAACTGTACCTTATCTAGAATTATGTCTGCCAGTTCTTTCTATTAATAGTGATGGATGTCACTTGGAACGTCTGGAAGTAAATCTCCATTTTTATTCAGTTGTAGAGATTCAGTTTGTATCTGTATCTCATGTAGGTGTTAGTGACAGACCTGGAGAAGGACCAAACCTACATCTGTCTCTGTAGCGAGGAAACAGCCGTTACCGACGACAAGAGTCTGTGGTTCGACTGTAGGCAGTGGAGGGAGGAGGTTGCCGGCCAGGGTGAGTCGACCAATCACGAGCTAGGCTAAGAAACAGCAACAATGCAGAATGTAGACATGGCAAAAATGGCAAGGAAGAAACGGCAAGGAATTGCCTTTAAACGATCCACGTATAGTTTCACGGTACTCGTGGAAGTTTACACACAATGAATATTGTCTATACATCATAACCTGCACGATGATGATTGATGATGATAATGATTATGATGATGATGCTGTTGATGATGATAAGGATGTTGTTTTTGATGATGATCTTTGAACAAAAACTACACCACGGATTGTGTTTGATCCAATCCAGTCGCATCAATAGGATAGGTTTCCACGTTTTACACATGAGCTCCACAAGTCGTAGACTTATACATGGATCTGATGTGTGTTGCAGAGTTCCAAGTGACCGTCGAAGGGAACTGCTACTACGTGGCCGAAGATGATCCGATTGTCCGAGTCTTCGGTGACCGAGAATGTGATGATGTAGGTTATCCACCTAATACTTAATTTGTCTATGGTTTAGTTCTTAAAAGTTTTTTTTTTACCCGGTTGTTGATATCACGTGAACTGTCTAAAAGCACATATTTTGTAAAAATTGATGAAGCGTTTAAAACGAATTGAAATACATAGCCACAGCACAGGGGATACAGCATAACAGACGGATCTGTCAGAGCCAAATATCAGTAACAGCTTTTTTCCTCGGACTGCCACGCCATGGAACTGTTACAGTTTCCTCCTGTATATGATCTTAAAACTTTCAAAAACAGAAATACCAATTCGAAATAATTCCCTTCATCCATTGGCTAAGTTAATTGGCTAAAACCGGTCAAATGGCCATGCATTGTACAAATCCGTTGGGGTGTAACCTGGATTAAAGAGTGAATATTTTACACAACCTATGGTTTATCCCACACCGACGTTTCGGTGACCGTCTGTCACCTTCTTCAGGGCAAGTGGAGTAAAGAGTGTTGTCACTGGGCCTTCACTGACCAGCTCTTCGGCACCAAGTCTAACATGCCCCACCGAGAAAATGAAAAGTATAGTGGGGTAGGCAACACAGCCTGCAGCCTTCAGAGGGTTCGATCGATGACCAGCTTAGGTCAACTTTGATCAAATGATAACATATGTCTCTTTATACGCTGTGTAATCAGGGCTTTATTAGCTGGACCAACGCTGAGACTAAAGAAGAGGAGCGAGACATAGTTCGTGCTGCCCGAACGTTCAGGGAGTACGGGATCAAGGCAAACGCAGTCATCGAACTGACAGAGGGTTTTCGTGGAGGAATGCTCAATAGTCTTGAGGGTGGTACGTATCTACCCTGAAAGTCTACAAGACTTACAGTCACAGAACAATGCTAAACGTTCTTCCTTCTTCAGGATTAATACTAATGGTATTGATTGGATCAATTCTGATGGTATTGATCAGTATTGATCCTGAAGAAGGCAACATTGGTTGGTGAAAATTTAATCCATGTGTACTTTTGTGTATTGGAAGAAAGTTTAGCATTGTGCTATGATTACTACAAACACATATGAGATGGGGGTAAGACTTGCAGTCGTATTCGTACAGCAGCATGTATTGTTTATAACAAGTTTTCTACCCACTAGAAGATGTCATTGTCACTTTGTAGGGCAGATTTAGGCCTCTACCAGGCCCCACAGGCCGCTGGAAAATACTAGAAATTGTCCAAATAACACGTTTTATCTGGTGACTAGGTCGCATATTGTACTCCTCGGCCCGCCAACTCCCTTAGCACATTATCTGTCTATTTCTAGAATATTCCAGGTGGCAGGATTTGAATACAGATACAGAGTGCCAGTGTCATGATTTATTGACGTTGTCTGCATGACGTTATAAAAGTAACATTTACTTTCTGCCTACAAGGGCGTTCGTTGGGGAAATGTGAACTGGAGCTGACCTTTGAAGCCTGTCAAGTGACCCTGCGCGTGGGGGAGGATGAGCGCATCGACACGCTACCGGAGAAGGTGATGTCGCTCTTGGTAAGTCATGATAGTATATTTGGATCAGAAAAAAGAAAACAAAATTATAATCTCCCAATGTAAGACAATGTACAGGAGTTCTTTCATAAAGAAATCAAACAGGCAATATATCTACAAGAGGGCAAAACAACCATCACCCGACAGAGATGGCGGACGGTACCGACTTCCTGGCACCTTTTACTAATTGCTGCCGTGGCGTATCTTACATGGAAGTGATTCAGGACTTAAGTCAATGGAATTCTGAATACAACTGAAGCAGGAAAGTCGATAATTGGTTGTTGCAAGTAAAAGACCGTAAGAAGTAAGCGGCAGCATATCTTATGCTTTTTTCACAACTGACCTCTGACCCGTAGGTGGTGTATCATGGTGACCAGAAGGTGACAGATGTCCGTCAAAGGCTTGACGACCTCGATCTGCTGTGGGACAACATGGATCGTCGTGCTGTTTCTGTTAAAAGTTGGTGGAATGAAACAGAAAATCGATGGATCGAAGAACAAGATGAACCAGAAGACCCAAACAAATTGGTGTTCAAGGTAGAAGACGCACCACCTGTTACTGCAGGTAAATTTTCACCTTCTATGTTTTAATTGGTTAATGACAGATAATGACATTCTCCATATGTATGGACTGGACACACCTGCAGAATGCCTTGCGCGAACATTCAAATGGAAAGTGCCCTTTCTTCCGTGTTCCTAGAAAGTTGGCAACCCCCGTTTCTCTCCGTGTCTCTCTCTTATATATGTATAGATAACTAGCTCCTCTCTCTCTCTCTCTCTGTCTCCGTTTCTCTCTTTCTCTCTCTCTTCCCCCCCTCTCTCTGTGGGAGAGACAGTAACTTTTCATCTTCTTGGGTTTCCACTGATCATCTGTTCTTAAACTGCAACACCTGTTGTTCCTAGGCTTTGATATCCAAGTCGCCGTACCAACAAGCCAGCTGAAAATGACTGTCATGGAGAACGACAGCGTGAGCGACATCATGCGAAGGCTCCACAGGGTGTACGCCCGGATGGTAGCGTCACAAATTACACAACTTATAAATAGAACATGACGTTAACGCTAGTTCACCTTTATCCGTTGGGTAACTTATATCCGTTGCTTTTAAAAACAGGGTATTTCTGGATATCACGTTGACAGACGTTAGTTTCAAATTGCAATATTTTAAGGATATTGCAGTTTAAAACTACCGCCCTTCGACTTGATGTGCCTAAATACACTGTTTTAAAAATGCAAAGGATATAGGTTACCCAACGGATAAAGGTGGACTAGCGTTATATAGAACATTAACAGTTAATGTGTACAGGTGGCGGTTATGCCTTACATGTTGGGGAACTGAACACATGTAGTTCATTTGAAGTTGCAGGACATCACCAGGAATGTTTAGAACAATGTTGGATATAATGCCTGTCAACTGCTGTATCGGATTGCATACAATATATATGTACATATGTTCTCTACGATGCTATGTTATTTTGCTTCCCCACAATCCGTGCAAATGTAAATGCTTATCACAAAATTACTTGTAATATATTTATACTTTGTCAACATCGTCGATAAATTGGTACTTTCAAAACTCGTTTTACGATCTTCTCTAGAACGTGGTGCATGACGGGAAGGTGATAACGGGCCTGACTCAAACGCACAGTAAGCTGGGAATCCAGGCTACTGCGCATGTGCAGCTGCAGTTTTGCGACCCAGAGAATCCACCGGCTGTACCCACTCTTAAAGGTAAGAAAGTCTATGGCTGTTACGGTTCAGTACGTTAAGTTATGTCAGCACTACAATATGTTTTATGTTGCATCATAGAAATACTAGAATGCCACAATGTGATTCAATTTTTAGCTTTTGTTGGAAGCAGTGAAGAAGTATGGCTGTGAACCATTTCTATCTGTATACTAGTATCCTTCTCTAAGATTTCTATGAGCTTTCTACCCTCATAGAACATATGGATGCCAAATGCTTTTCAATTTCGTACGAAAACGCAGACGATCAATTTACAGTCGTCTACCGTGAAATAGATATAACGTTATGACACCAGCAGCCCGAAAATAATTTCATCACGTTGATAGAATATAGTATGTAGGAGAGTTCTTTTTACAAACCAGTTTGTACTAACTTTACTTACGTTTTGATGTCCCTCAGACACATGTAGGAATGAAATGTGCTTTACTTAACATTTTACAGAAGCTGAAGAGATTGAGAAGGCAATAGAGTCACTGATACAGGAGCTTCAGGTATCGTTTGTGAATTATCCTCATTTATTCAATTTTGTTATGAGAAAACACCTTGTTATCTTCAAGAAAAGTCAAATGACATTCAGACATGTTGCTGATTACTTTGAGGATACGCATCTATCTAGCTTCTTAATTTCTGTGCAATATATAGAATTGCACAATATGAGCGTGAAATTAAAAAAAATAATTTGCAATCAAATTGTATAAATCATAAATGCAGAATACACTGATTTATATGTTTATCGCTTTAGGGAGTTGAACAAGGAAATGCTGATTCAGACACCGAGAGTGAAGCTGAGAAACAGACTGGAGAAAATATTGACTGGTAAGTATTACAAAGGAAATTGAAAAGGAAAATTTAGGAGGTTTCCATAACAGATTCGACCCAATTCCATAGACAGTGTGTTTGATTAGCTCGTACTCCT
The DNA here is from genome assembly GCF_000003815.2 of Branchiostoma floridae. NCBI lineage: Eukaryota > Metazoa > Chordata > Leptocardii > Amphioxiformes > Branchiostomatidae > Branchiostoma > Branchiostoma floridae. Next base: position 2,280,189 of record NC_049997.1, on the reverse strand, counting down.
TTTTTTTAAATGTCATTGTTCGCCACGCCTGTACTTTATTCTATACTGTGATATTGTGGGACAATATGTTATATATTTGAAACTAGCTGCCCCTTGTTAAAGAGGCATACATGTCTGGCTGAACATGATCGACATGTAAAACTAAGTAGCCATTTTATAAATTTTTCAACCTGTCTGCTCCCGCAGGTCCGCTGTACGCCGTATCCTGTGGCGTCACCTGGAGCTCCGGGACGGAGACCCCGACATCCCGCCCGGGGCCCTGGGGATGCTGATCCGGGAGGTGGGGGAGGACACCGTGGCAGGGGAGGTGTTACAGACCATCCTGGAGGCCGCCTTGGAGAGAGAGGGGGAGGGGGGCTGCCACTGGATCTGAGGGCGCTCCGTAGTCTCCAAGCAGACGCGTGTTAGTTGAATAAGGACAAATAAGTGGCTTTAGTATTTAAGTCTTTTTTGCAGTCTAACCCCAGCCTACCAGATCACTCCTAGGCCAATTAACCCCAACTAGGCTTTTACTCTTAACTTGACCAAAGTTCCCTTTTACTAAACTGCAACAGTGCTAATAGTGTCAAGTAGCAGTTACTCAAGCAGCTAGATATGTTACTTGGAAACGGTCAAACGTTGCAGATAGGATGCACTACTTTTCCTCAGTTACACCGGGCGATTTCCTGTTAATAGTTTTAGAATGAATACATACAAAGTGTTAAAGGTGACAACGTTATAGTCTAAAGTTATACAGTAGGCTGGGTATGTTTATAATATCTCTTGTTATTGACATCATTATCTTGTTATGTTTACTTAGATCTTTTGGGGGAGGCGAAAAGATATCACCTCGCAACTCTCTCACAATATGTTATAGGTATTTCACTGACAATGATTAAACGGGCATATTACATTTACTGTCGTTGTTGTTTACTTTATTAAGAAGCTTTCAGAGTGAAGTCTAAATCTTTCTTTATGAAAAGTTCCCTATGTATTAAGGTAAGGATTGTCTCTCCTTTGATGATTTAAACTTGCCTTCATAACTTTACGTATTCCAACTATGTAAATACAAACTATGCAAATCCTGTAGCGAAAACTATACAGGATTTTTTGTATTCTATTAAAGTATGTTCTTAGAATTCCTGGCATGTTTTCACGTATTGTAACAAAAAAGGGAGGTAGTGCCATAGCCCATTTGAGGCCGTAGGGTCAGTGGATTGTTATCCACTGTGTCTATGACACTTTATACACCTTTCTCACCCGGCGGCTATGATAGATCTAAAACGAGTTCAATGTGGCAAACAAAAGGTTGTCCATCATAATTACACCTCTCAGATTAAGGGAGACAGGTAGGGAGTCGGAGACCGGTGTTTGGCAGCAGTTTGAAGTCTTTAATGACCAAACTTCGGCCAACAGCTAAAACTGAAACGAGCTGTCAGCAAAACTTCAAAAATAAGAGACTAAACTATTAACGACCTAATCTAACATATCCTGTAGGCCACCAGATGTGCCTTCTAAACTACAATATGGACTAGCCTGATAAGCAATGCTGCTGTATACTGCTGGCTATCCTAGATACAAAGGGAACCATATGAAGGGTGTTACTTCTAATTAGAATAGCTTAGAGCTATAACACGATGCCTAACAAGAATTTTGCTCTATACTGACGACTATCTTGAAATAGGTGAACCATGTAAACGATTACTGCTGTGTATACAATCTTACAGGCGGTAACAAGAGACCTAACAATAAGAGCTATAACAAGATAACTAACAAGAGGTTTGCTCTATATTATTATTAATGCCTATCTGCATAGAGGGTGAACCATGTAAAATGGTTACCCCTGGTTATACAATATTACAGGCCGTAACAAGAGACCTAACAATAAAGTGCTATATACTAATGACTTGCTTAGATACAGGGTGAGCCATATGCCTGGGTTACTGCGATTAATAATGTCTTCGAAACAATAACATGCTTGAGCCTCATGTGAAGGTGAGATTATGATAACTGTCCTAGAGTTCAATGTGTTGCCAGCTTGGGCGGGTGGAGGTGAGATTTTGCCGTGCAAGTTCTCTCCCAGGCCCCGGAGCCGCAGTGCAGTCTGGGAAACGTCGGTGCAATTCCCCACAATAACGCCTGGGGGCGCCATTCTACCATAATTACACCTCTCAGATTAAGGGAGACAGATAGGGAGTCGGAGACCGGTGTTTGGCAGCAGTTTGAAGTCTTTAATGACCAAACTTCGGCCAATCCGGCGAAGCACGGGCCAAACACCGGTAGAGTAGACGAAAGAGTAGGTAATCGTATATGAGTTTTTTAGTTGGTTTGTTTGTGCGGTTGAGAGTCACAGATGATCTATCATGGTAATTGGATAGAGCAAAGCGGTATGATGAGATTAGACTGGACGGGGATACGGAGTCCTTGGAAGTTGTATTGACCGTACGAGTACACCAACTCATGTAAGTGACATGCCTTGTGTGTAGACTTGACCGGAGGATCTACTATGCTGTGTAGCTCGCTATCACGTGGGGCACCGACGCACACCTGAGTGTCAGGTGAGTCAGGAGAGTTGCCAAGGATGCGCGGTCCGTGCGGCGACGGGGCATCAGCAATTACGTATGTGCGCAATCCACGTAACGGAGAAAGTAAGTGATCCGCAGTGATGACCAGAGGATCTACGACGCTGTGACGCTGTCATCCCGTGGGGCACTATAAACTGAGGTGCGCAGTCCACGTGAAGGGTCAGCTAGGCAATTGACATGAGTAGAGTCAGCGTTCAAACGACCAAGACAAGGTTCAGTGGGATGATATGGATTGTCTACGATGCTAGTTCCGAGAGCATCGGGAACTGGAAGTGGGCTGTTGGAGATTATCAGCATCTGCATCTGAAAGGAACTGTCCCTGATCTGATAATTGCATTTAGGATTTGTGTAGTCCTGTATGGACTTAAGTGAAAACACAACGAGTAGTGAACTGTCCCTACCTACTTGAGAACTGTTGTTGAGCAGAAGGAAACTTGAGAACTAGGGCATCCTGCCGGGGACGAAACATTAATGACACCCGGCGACCGGGGAGGATGGCAGTCTAGTCAATCTTCCTTCTGCTGAGAAGTCATCAAGGCGTCGCGCTTGTCCTTGTCATTGTACGGGCACGAGGAGGCAGGATGGTCCGCCGGAAGGGTCGGACGCCACTTGATGCAATACTTGCATTTGTGGAACTGTGACTCATGATCTGAATTGTGCGGGCATTGGCCATATTGGAACTTAGAACATGGAGACTTGCCTGCGTTTGGCTTCGGCAGGGATTTCTCCTGCGGCTTCTTCATGTATTTCAGCTTGAGCCTGGAAATCTTGTCGAGAACGCGCGGATCTTTGAACTTCAGGATGCCACGCTCCACGTGAATGAGCACTGTTTTGTAGAAGTTCTTGACGCCCTGGAACGTGTATATCGGCACGTCTAACATCAAATCTTCCAGCATGGCCATTCTGACTTCCCTCTCATGCTTCTTCGTGTGGGGATCGTTAATGACAGCAAGTTCCCCCGACACAAACTGGCTCCACGTAAGGGACTCGTGGGTTGGTGGTGGGTCCTCGAATACATGCATGTGCGCCCATTCCACCTCCTGCACAACTTTGTCATGAGCTTTCCTGGTGAGACCACTCTTGAGCTTCTTACCTCTGCTTTTGGTATGCATGACCGGGGCGCCGAGCAGGCTGTCACGGTGGCGCTTACGAGCTGCCCTTTGTTGCAACTTGCTCAATTCCCTCAACTCCTTGAGGGAGGGCCTTGATGTGTCATCGCTACTGTCTTCGCTGCTCTTAACGGTTGACGCGACGCTGGTGTTGGCCTCCGAAATGACGTTACTCAGCGATGCAAGGTCGTCCCGCAAGGTCGATTCCAGTCGCTCGACCTCCTTCGTCATTTTCGCTATCAGAGCGCTCTCAGAGTCCACATCAACTGAATCCTCGTCACGATACCTTGCAGGCTTTTTTGTCTTGCGTCTTCCTGCGGCTGATGACATTTTGAGGCCCGATTGAGGACGATTTTAAATCGATTGCCTGAGATAAATTTTCACTGAGATTTTGCCGTGCAAGTTCTCTCCCAGGCCCCGGAGCCGCAGTGCAGTCTGGGAAACGTCGGTGCAATTCCCCACAATAACGCCTGGGGGCGCCATTCTACCATAATTAGCAGTTCGACCAATGGTAGCCTGCCAATTAGGAAATCGACCAATAAGTGAATAAATTCGTTAAAAATTTGCATTATTATGTTTTTATTTTGCATCTCTTAAGGGACTATGGGGTCAGTCTACACTACTCTAAATTGCTACATCTTTCGGTGCATAACACTTCTTGTAATATTTATTATTCTATCTTGTATCATGAAAATTTGTGTGGTTTGGGGGAAAACTAAATGGGACCTGATTTTAGAAATAAGTTTTGTCTGTTTGCCTCATTGACCTCATCTTTGATCTATCATGGCCGCCGCGTGAGAAAGGTGTATTGGGAGCCCATCCCTCTCCTCCCACCATCTTTTACCTTCCAAACCGAAGTCAGGTACCCATATTTTTTACACCTGGGTGAAGTGAGGAAATTCCAAAGAGCACAAGGTCGATAGCATGACAAGATTGGGACCCAGGTTTCTGGGTCAAACACATTGTAGTTACGCCACACGACCCCACCTTGTTTTTATATACTTATACCATGCCTCCTAGCGGTATCTTCTAAAAGACAAACTATCCACCTGTTGACGCAGTGTGGGTCATTTTGCAAAGCAGCCCGAAAGCTTGGAGGCAACTATGCGTCTAAAACTTAAGCTGTGGGCGGGGCCTAAGATACAACTCATGGTTTGGCACATAAACACGACTATATACTTATACTTGTGTATAATGCACCATGCCTCCTAGTGGTCTCTCTCAAAAGTACAGAATACGCACCTGTTAACGCAGTGATTTATGGATCGTTTCACACAACAGCCTGAACGCTTAGGGGCAACTCATGCGTCTAAATGTAGTAGGTGGGGTCTTAGATATTACTGGTCTCTGGCTGGTCAGGGATTAGAGGTATATTAACACAATTGGAAATATAAGGGTAGCCAGCATATTGGCCTACAGTTCTTACCACAACATTTTAATATTGTTGTCCTTTGCACTTGGCCAAACCCCCATGTCAGCTGTCTTCTCCGTATACTGTATAGCATCTATGATGTAGTAAATTCAATTTTTACTTTGTAACTGGAGGGTAACCTCCGTCGACAAAGTATTGTGAACAGTCTATGTGTTGAGTGTTCGCACCTATATCTCTATGTTCCGTTTGCCGCATTTGTATGTGGTTTGGCATGTCGTCTGTACTCAATGCATTATCAATATCTTCCTATTGTCCAAAAATACCTGTATGCAAAGATACGACTTCCTGTGTGTTTGGGAGGGGTGTGATGCTTGGTGCGGGGGAGGGGGTTCTTTCGGAGAAAAAATTACGTAATTTCCTGTCGACCCAGGTTTATATGCCGCCGACAGGGCGCTGGGGTCAGTCAGGGCTGAGTTCACACAGACGGGCACGGCACAGGTGTGTGTGTGTGTGGTGATTAGGTAGGTGTACAATCACCTTCACAGGAGAGTATCTCCAATTTGTAGCTGTATACTCCTTGAGGGGCCTGTAGTATACTCTGGGCTCTAAACGCCGCCATTTGTATTCTCCAATCAGAGGTTGGGTCGCGGAGATTAGTAGTGGCCGTTATTTTTTACCTCCGGAGAGGGCTAGCCGGTAAAACTCCAGGCCACTTCTAATCCCCGCGACCCAACCTCTGCTTGGAGAATAGGCATTTGAGCATTTTTATGTGTGTTTTTGCCGGGATGATTGCCCTTTATGCGGCCTAAGATTCGTTTCCGTTTGAAGACCACGCAGGTTGTCGGCGGAAAATTACCAGTAGTTTATACATCATTAACATCACCGTATTTTAACCCTAAGGAATCTTGACTTAAACCCTTTTGCTCAACAAACTGTGTCTAATTCCACCCCAAAGACATTCTTATATGCTAAGATCTTGACACACGATACTCTGCATCCGGACTTTAGACTTGGACACGCGAAAAGTTGTTGTTCTAGTTTGTACTTGGCTGCATGTAGACAGTTGCCTCAGAACTCTCACCTCGTATCTGTCATGTTCGGTCGAAGCACTATAGCCTTAAATTGTCTCGTTGCGAATTCATTATTAGAACATGTGGCCGTTGGAATCTAAGGTGTACCAGTAGCTTAGAAAGAAATTATTCGTTTAACTCATTGATGTGAATGGGGTCTGAAAACTAGATTTTACAATGTAGAGAGCGTATTGTGTTCCAAAACTGTGTCAGTCTGAGCTAAAGACGACTGTCATGTAACATTGAATCTTTAACTTGTAAAATTTTTCGAACGTTTTCAGTTCAGTTGTCGTCGACGCGTCTTCAACTGTGTGTAAGAATTTCATATATTAATCACGCAGATTCCAAACGTCTGGAGCTTGGGTCTGTAGGTTTTGAGCTTTAATATAGCGGATTACTTAGCATTCAACCGTATTATACAGCAGAGACTGGGGGGTTATAATACGGCTGGATATACCAGGCTATATAGAGCAATAATCTACATACTGCCACCAAAGTTGTGGTCATGTACACTTCAGAGAGTGAGCAATGAGGTATAATGTTATTTTTGGCGCGGGATTAAAATGTAACTGAGTTGGCGACGTTCTTTTTCCCGGTAAAGAAACAAATAAGTATGCACCACCCTTCCGTTGCAAAAGTGTTCTATCCCTATCTTATGTACACGTAGCTCCAGTGTTAAGGCGTGTGTAAGTAGAGTGCTCCGTTGGCCATTAGCATGGTTTATCATTCTGTCGGGCCTGGCGTGGTGTTTCTTCTACGAAACGCAGTTTAAATAAAGGCACGGCTTCCTGTCTGTATATGTGTGGGCAGTGTTTGTTCAACATTAGGTACGTGCAGACTTACCTTTCAGAAAGAGTACAATCAATTCATAGTTTAGAGTTTATAGTTTAGAGTTTGATTAATGATGTACGTGTATAATGGCATTTTGGCGCGGGATCAAAAGGTAACTGAATTAGCGACATGCTTTTTGTAACTAGAAATAAGTATATATATATATATATATATATATATATTCATTTTCCACTATATGACTTAAATGATTATATGAATATATATATATATATATAATCATAGATATATATAATCAAGTCAGATTCATATAGTGGGAAATTCAGATTGTAGATCCCTTATACTAGTGACACAACCATACTTTACAAGTCACAAGCACACTCATAATACGGAATCGCGACTTTTTAAGTCACAGATGTGCTGTGTGGTCCCTGGCAGCTTGCAGGCAAGGTGGGCCGCTCTGTGCGTGAATAGAATTATAATCGCCTTTCGTAGGGCTGGACGACTGTCTAGTTATAAAGGTGCACTCTCACTGCACTTGCGTCAAGCCTGTGTCACTGCGGGGTTCGAAAGGTACTCAATGAATTTCACAGATAAAAAATGAATTTTCTTAGTTTTTGTGTATTTTGTCGTCTTCAAAGTCAAACTTTTACGTATTACGCAATATCTAAATTATGAAAAATAGGAGAAAATAACAAAAAAAGGTGACGCAGTGAACGAACCCTGCAGTGCCGCAAGCTTGACGCAAGTGCAGTGACAGTGCACCTTAAGGCTCTTCCATGAAGACACATGTGTTTGGTTTTCTGGGGAAAAATCTATATCAAGGGAATGGTGCTGTTCTCAGAACCCGGTACGTAGAAGGATCGATATGCATGCTCCGAAAAATGACAGAAAGCGTTAAAAGCAGCAAACATCCATCCAAAGAATCTGTTTAAAAATTCAGCAGGTAGAGTGATCTAACAAGCAAAACGTTGCATTTATTTAACATTTGATAACTAATTATGATAATAACACAGGTTTCTTATCGCAAACCTAATTGGTCACTTCTGCATTAACATCAATTAGGAAATGTACCACGTATGACTAACTCGCAAATGTCACATGAAAGCCTCATCATTTACGACATGCAGCATGGTTACACGATTTATTCAAATTAATCCCTTAGAGGATTCCAACATATAAACATTTGGATACTTTCACGTGACAGCAACTTGCCTGGTATAACCACAGACCACCAGACTAAAAATGATTTCTCAAGAATGTCTTGAACATCTGGACATATGATCTACATGTGTGCATTGACAATACCTTTAATAAGTTAGTAGGCAGCTTGAAGAATGTTCGAGAAGAGGGTGCGGGGGAATGTTTGCTGACTAAAGCTCAAATTTTAAAGGGGGTGTAAGTAGAGCCTGCCGTCGACTATTTGCATTCTTTGTCATTTTGTCGGGCCTGTTGTGGTGCGTTCTTTCTTCTACGAACGCAATTAAACGCAACTGACGCTTCCTGCGTGTGTGGGAAGGGGTGTCTCGTAAATGTATGACAACTTTGACAACAACTTTGTTCTCAGGTATGATGGATTGGCCAATCGCCAAGGGTTTCGGAGAAGAGATGACGTGATTTCCTGTTGACGAACTTCGAGGTTCATATACTTGTAGCATGGCGCTGGGAACAATCTAGGCTACGTTAACAGACGGGAACGTTCTAAAACGCATAGCACAGGTACGGTTAGTGCCACCTGGTGAACTTCGAGAAATTTGAATGATGTTTACTACGGACAAAAGCGCGCAAAAGGTAGAATCAAGGGGAAATGATAAGGCTATACCACCTGTTGTAATGGTTAAAATATGCCTCTTTTATGGCTGCAAATATATTATAAAAGAAGTGTGTCTGGAGATGTTTGCTTCCCTATATATAGACGCAAAGGAAAATTGTTTTCTAACCATCGGGTTGCTGGGATAGAATCAAACATACGTCAGTACGCCTAACACAAACGGTTACCGTGACTACCTCACTGCCTTTGACTTGATGCTTGAACATTAAGCAAACAGTCTTTTCAACTCCAGACATCGCTGGGCAAAGTGTGGTGGTGCCGATGACAGCGGTCTATTATCAGGGTACAACTGTATGCATAGTCTTGTGTCGGGGAAAAAATAGCAGGACGGTCAGCTGCAGGGCCAGACTCGCAACAACAGGTGTACGCTCTTGATTCGTCAATTTGACTTGTAATAGTTGCTAGCATATATGTGAAATAACCTTGCTTTTGTTGTCATGATAACAAACGATATACACAGTGCAAGCGAATATAAGGTATGCTGGAAATATGAGATGCTTCTGCTAATTCTGATTTGGATCAAAAACTATGCCTGAAAAATAGGAACCGGACATGCTTTCCTTGCAATCTGAGGTATGTTTCTAGTCCATAGATTTATACACGTATGAACTGCTCCATACGTTACATTTTTCGATTTTGCTTTTTACAATTTACATGCGATTTGCGACAATTTTTGTGTTTCTTTCGGGGTATCCATTTTGTTAATTCATAACACATTAGGAGGAAAAAGACTTTGCCAGCATATGATGAGCACACTTTCGTCATTAGATAGGTAGTTAAATAAATTTTAGTATAAAAATACCTGTAAATGAAAGCAGATGCATTAAACCCTATTCAGACCGGGGGCTTGTTCGTGTGGTCATCAAAGCACAGGACAACGAAACAAATACAGTAAGGCACAGGTATGACAAAAACAATGTAAGATACACAGCATAGTTACAAAACTTGTATGAAATTTAAGAATAATAAGATTTATATACTTTTGGAAGGGGAGGTGTTACAGACCATTCTGTAGACCACCTCAAGCTAAGGGCACAACCCGCCGTACGTGCACTGAATACGTGCTGTCTACAAGCCAAAACGTGGGCAATCTTTTGGGATCTGAAAGTGGTAAGTACCGCCTCCGTACGAACTCGTAGGGAATCCGACGGATTTTGGAGCACGCAGACGCGCCGTAGAACTTTACGTGCAAACATAACTTTGTGTTGCCGTGTTGACGTACTCCCTCCATGCTCTTGCCAGTCGTTCACCACGTTTTCAGAAATACGTGGCGGATGTGGCCGGCCTCCCAAAAAACACGTACGGACAAATCGCACGTACGGGGGTTGTGCTCTTAACTTTAGAGCGACAGGGGGAGGGGCACGGAAGGGGATTCTGCTGGAGATCCGTGCTAAACGGGCGTGCTGTGCTAGTTTATTTTTACCTCTTCTTTACAGATAAAGATAACTGAAACTGTAACTGTACCAAGTAGCAGTTAATCAAGCAACTGGATATGATTTGGGAAACGGTCAGACGTTTCATATAGAATTCACTACCTTTTGTCAGTGACATGTACACTGAGGCGATCTTGTGTTAGTATTTATTTTATTTATTAATCTTTCAGGGTAGTCCCTACAAGTGTGGTAATAAAAAGCATTGCCATGGCGACGGTTTTATTGTTTAAAAGTATCAATTATTGTTGTTGTAGGTGTGTTGTGTTCTATACCTTCGTCTGGCTGTATGTATGAAGATCAGAAACCCAGCGTAACGTTACTCGTCACGCCCGAATGATTGTAGACTTTACAAACACCTTTAAGTTGACTCAATTGCGCTTGAATAACAAGTAGGCCGGTGAGACGTGTGTGCTAGCACGTATATATGTTTGCTTGTCGACGTATGTGCTAGCACGTGTACCTTGTTTTCATTGGTGTACATGCTGGTCGTACTGACGACCCTTCTGTATGGCTCAGAGTCATGGGTCACATACAGACACCACCTGCGTCTGCTAGAACGGTTTCATCAACGATGTCTTCGCACCATCCTCAACATACACTGGAGTGACTACATCACCAACGTTGAAGTCCTTGAGCAAGCAGAGATCCCCAGCACCGAGGCCACCTTGATGAAGACGCAGTTGCGCTGGGCAGGTCATGTCTCAAAAATAAAGGATCATCGTCTGCCAAAGATTGTCCTCTACGGCGAACTCTCCACCGGCCACCGCCACAGGGGAGCACCAAACAAGAGATTCAAAGACTCTCTGAAGAAATCTCTGGCTTCTTGCCACATCGACCTTCACCAATGGTCAGCCCTTGCTGCTGAACGTGAGGCTTGGCGACACACTGTAAACCAGTCAGTCACTACATTTGAGACGAACCGCAAAGCTGCCCTTGTAGAGAAGCGCAACAGGAGGAAAACCCGAAACGCCACGGCACCAAGTACAGACCCAGCATTGACCTGCAGCCGCTGCGGCCGAGTCTGCCTGTCTCGGATTGGGCTCGTCAGCCACCAGCGCGCCTGCACCAGACGTGGGCAACACCCCTAGACGATCTTCGTCAGCGAAGAAAAGCCGAGAGAGAGACGTGATAGAAAGTCATGATAGAACTTTATTGCACGACATTTGTACATGGTACAATGTATGGCAACAACTATTACACAAAGACATATCAGACAAGACACAGTGGTGATGAACTCTAACAAAACCAATATTAACATCACCATGGCCACTGGGACACTTGAAAATAAAATAAACAGAGGACAAAACAATGTGAGATCAAATAGAAAAGTAAAGTACAGCAGTGGGGTGACGGATCCAACACGTATATACGAGTATGTATACATGGTCTCGAGTATGTATGACTGGGTAAGATGCATTATATCGGCATTTGTTTCCTTTGTTAAAGTGGGTGAACCCCCGAGTAAAAGTTGAGCCAGGGCTGGATCAGACAATGTTTTAAAATCAAGGGTTGAGCTGACAAGGTCTTGAAGATTGCAGAGAAGGGATATTCTAAGTTGGTTGTAGTTAGGACAGTACAATAAATAGTGGACAACGCTTTCACATCGGGAGCGACAGCTGCAAGAAGGACTATCTACTAAATTACGTGTGGATAAGCTGAAGTACAGGTCCCGATGCGGAGGCGTTGGAGTAAAATGCAGGCGTACCTGGGGCCGTGACTGTGTGTTGAGGGCAGTGCGAACTAATTTTACTAAGTAATTTTTGAATGTCGAAGGATTAAATGACCGTACAGCTACATCAAGACTGTTCCAGTGATATGTAGCATACGGAATAAAGGACCTTTGTTAACGAGTTGTGGTACAAGTCGGTGGCTGTAAATTGTTTTTGTTACGAAGGTCATAAGGAGTAGAGGCAGATACTTCAGGGGTGATCAGCTCCTGAAGATACTGATGAGTGTGACCATGGATAATTTTATAAAACATTGTCAAAGAAAATGAAGGCGACGGTCAGACAGTTTTCCCACCCAAGTTTAGAGAGGAGTGACAAATATGAGGATCCTCTCACAGCACCTGATACTGTGAGTGAGCACTCATATTGTACTCTCTCTATACGTCGGGAGTCCGATATAGTGCAGCCATGCCATACTATGTCGGCGTACTCAAGAAGTGGACGAATTAAGGACTTGTAGATAACTTCGAGTACATGTCGTGGCAATTTAAATTTAAGTTTGTTCAGTGTGGACACACGTTTTGATACTTTGGCCATCATGTGTGTAATATGTTTTTCCCAAGACATGGTGGACGTGAGAAAAACACCAATGTGCTTGTGGTCTTTTACAGATTGAATGACACAGTTATCAAGAAAAAGGGGAGGATGGCAAGGGGGATCGATTTTCCTGGAAAAACACATTTCCTCAGTTTTTAAAGGATTCAGTTTCATAAGCCACGTGGAAGCCCAAGATGATATCTTACTAAGATCAGAATTTAGACTTGACGCAGTTTCGGTTGGGCTATCCACTATATCTACTAAAGAACTATCATCTGCAAAGAGAAACGGGCAAGATGATAAATCGTCCACCATATCATTGATGTAAACAAGAAATCAAGAAATAAGAGGGGGCCTAATACAGAACCCTGTGGTACGCCTGCGCGAATATTGCACCAATCTGAGTGCTGGCCACCTATAACAACTCTTTGTACACGATCAGAAAGATAGCTGTGGAACCAATTTAGGACCGGACCCTCGACCCCATTTCTTTGAAGCTTGAAAATAATGCCCTTATGCCAAACTTTGTCAAATGCATGTGAAAAATCTAAATAAACTGCTCGGACCTCTCTATTAGAGTCAAGAGCTTCAAGAATTTTGTCAGTTACACAAACAAGTTGGCCTACTGTTGAATCTCCACGGATAAATCCAGACTGGAGAGAATATAATAAGTTTTGGGACATCAGGTGGTTGTACAAGTGTTTAAATACAATTTTTTCAAGGATTTTAGACAAACAGGGGAGTAGGGATACAGGTCGGTAATTCGACACATCCTCGGGGTCCCCCTTTTTTAAAATTGGTACCACATTTGCTTTTTTCCAGGATTCAGGGAAGACTCCGTGATTTAGAGACAAGTTAAAAACATATGCAATTTTGTCAGAGATATAGGGACATATGGATGTAAGAAAGCGATTGTCTACATTATCATAGCCACATGCTTTAGATACTTCTAAATCTGAGACATAAAGTTCTATCTCAGCAGCTGATGTAACACACTGTGTAAGACGAGCACTAGTAAGGATATCAAGGGGTGGAAGTCTAGCACTGGAGTCATCCACTGAGGCCTGAGAAGAGAAATACAAATTAAACATAGTTGCCTTTTCTCTTGAATCGGTTATAAAACAGTTGCCAGACTTAAGCGGTGGAATAGTAGAATTAACTTTACTTTGGTAGAAATGTTTCACAATGTGCCACCACTTTTTGTTGGATGAGGGGGGACTACTTAAGGAGGCAACCAGGCGGTTGTGATAATTAGACTTGGCTAATGATAACTGATGGACAAGTTTATTTCTAATAAGACGATATGAAGACCAATGAATAGGGCTGTTCGTTAACTTGGCTTTCTTATGCAACTTGTCTCTCTGGTGCATTAAGCGTCTAATGTCAGGTGAAATCCAAGGTTTGTCACGAGGTCTAACGAGAATGTCCTTATGAGGCACACTTTTAATTTTGGCTTCCAAAATCAGTTCCATCAACTTCTTGCTAGCTTCTTCAACAGTATCACAATAGAAAACTTCATGCCATATTGGCTCAGACGAGAAGAGTGCCAGCAAGCTGTGATCGGTTTTGGAATAATCCCAGATGGTACGGACATAAGGACGAGGGGGCCTGAGTGACAAGTTAATAGTAGCGACAATAGGGCTGTGGTGGCATCCGAAGAGGGGAGATAACACAGAGGTAGACTTGATAAGTTTTTTCTCGTTGATGAATAGAAGGTCAATCAGGGAGGGAGACCGTGACAAATCGCACATTGGCCCCTTTATCACCTGTGTGAGATTTAACATTTTAGAAGCTTGCAATTTACCTTACATTGCAGTACATAATCAGATAATCCTAGTGGGGTCAAATTTGCTAATACATGGACCACGTTAATTTCATTTTTCACGGTATACCGGTAACAGTCCTTAACAACCATGGATGACAAAGATGGAAAAATCCGCCTCCGTCTGGCCGAAGACATCATCAATGACCAGGTGGGAGGGGCCGGCTGGATGTACCTGGACATCGCACTACAGGTGGACAAGTACTCCCCGAAAACTCTCCTGGTCAAAACACGAAAGTGCGACCCGCAGGGCAAAATTGTCCTTGAACCCAAGGCCAAAGAGAAGACCAGCAACTATCTAGTCCCCAAAGATCCAGGTGAGGCAAAGATTTTAGACGACGTCTCAGTCCAGGCCTACCCGAAGAAGGCGTCTTGGAAACAGACGTACAGCTACGAGAGGAGCGTAAATGGTAACTTCATTCTCAAGGCGGTGGAGGCTGTGGGTTTCTCGGCTGAGGGCAGCAAAACTAACAAACGTTGTGTGGAGACCACCTGTACTGACCTGGAACACAGAAGTGTGGACATAGAAGACCTGAGAAAGGCGCTGTCTGGACTGACGGCTCAAACCAGCGCTGAGGGCATCAGGAATGAGACCAGCTTCCTGGTGGTCACAGACGTGTTGGTGGCGAAGGAAGTCAGCATCGTGGAGACACGGGACTCAAAGAAGGACAGAAAGGTACGTCTGGTCGTCTTAAATAATGTCAATGATAAATCTATTCCACTTTGTTCTTTGATGACTCTCTCTTGATAAGATATACGCAAGCCGCTTGAACATAAATTCAGCTTGTACCAAAATGTTTCAACACACACATTTGAAAAGACCAAGCTTGTGCAATGATGAAAATGTAAATATTTTAACGTATCATTACGCCCAGGTAAGTGTCAACGCTAAGATCCACGGAGTGGGCATTGAAGCGGGCGGAGGCAGTACCAAAGAGACAGCCGCTAGCCTCGAACGCAGCAACACCGGAGGCATCATTCTCGCCATCAAACTGGCCCGAGTCTATTATGACGAACAGGGCACCATAGAGAGAGACGGTGTGAAGCCGGTCGGAATTCACGATGGGAACTACACTCTGGGCATCGGTAACAAGGACAGGGAGGGGCATTGTAAGTACATGGATTTGGTAGGGAAAACATATTGTTTTTGATGGTTTGTTGTTCTTTTTCTTTCTTCTTCTGTCAGTAGCCAATCAGAGCTTAGATTAGATATTGGCTGTTTATGTTAATACAAGACTTTTTATCATTGCAAAACCTGCATTTCTTGTACACAATACTATAGGGCGAGCCTAGTGTAGTGTAATTATGTTAACGACCAGATCCAAAAACCAAGCAGATGTAGGATTTATTTTCTCGCATACAATACTATGTAGGGAAAGCCCAATGTTATAGTATTGTGTGCGAGTAGCTTGACAAAATGACTACGGAGGAAACATTCTGCATTTTCGCGAAAATGTTGCCTTTATAGTTGATATTTGTCATTAGCTGAAATTCCATATGCAGGGCTGCAATTGTTAGCACAAAGTCAGATTTTCACCTGAGACTCCCGTTTTGTTTCCTCTCAGACACCGTGACGACACTGGCAAAACGCATCGGCGAGGTGAAGAACAAGTTCGAGATTAATGTGAACCTTCTCGGGCGGCAGAACAGCACAGAGGTCCAAGTGCCACGGGACGTCTGCGAAACTGGGTACAAAAACGTTATATGTTTAATACATAAGGCTTCAAAGTAGTGTGAAAGTACGTAGTTCAACATATCTGAAAGGACGTGCGGCTTTTATATCGTAGGATGGTTAATGACTAATAGAATATATGTGAGATGTTTCAACGTTTATCAGAGATTCAACGTATTTATAAAGAGACATAATGTACATTTCCTATTCCCGGGATAGTACGTACATCTTATCTAAAGTCAACCATTGCGGTATACTAAGTTTCTTTCTACTGTATCCATAGTAATTTTTCTAATATCTTGATATAGAGAAAACAGTGCCATCCGAGACCTGGATTTCATGTTTATATGTTTGTTCTCTTTTTTTAGGCTGCATCAGACCAGAAAGAGACTTCCGACCGGCTCCAAGCTGTTGCCATTGAAGGGGATTCAGGTTATCAAGTTGAAGGAGGAAGAAAGCACCCTCTATCGCATTAAACATTTTTTTAAACATTTTTTTTCACGAAAGAAAGAAGAAGAGGTCAAACTGGCAAAGGTACATTTGAAGGCTTCGAGTCGTCATGATAAAGAAATCATAAAAAAGAATTGCTTAACATGCATATCAGCCATATACCCTTGTTACTCTTGTTCGTTTTCATCAAGAACGTATACATATGCTTTTGCCATGAGGTATCAAAAAAGCTATTACAAGCACCTAACCGCAGGTATCTGTCCAAACTGTACTTTATCTAGGTACTGGTGACAGACCTGGAGGAGGACCAAACCTACATCTGTCTCTGTAGCGAGGAAACAGCCGTTACCGACGACAAGAAACTGTGGTTCGACTGTAAGCAGTGGAGGCAAGAGGTTGCGGGAAAGGGTGAGTCGACTAATCACGAGGCTAAGGAACAGCAACAATGCTGTGTCTCACCTCATCTCACCTATCCTTTGACCTATGTATGGGTCGTTGGCGCACCACTGACTCCATCCACTATTCTCCTCCGCCTATTAGTATCACTGTCCTCTACCGCTCTTAAGCCCCCTTCACACGAGAGCAAGAATCAGCCGGAATGCCGTCGGAATGAAAATTCTGTTCTATTCCTGGCATATTCCTGGCAATTCGTAGTGTGTTCCAGACATTCTTACTGCATTCCAGCTATTTGTGCCCGTTCTTTTTGCTAGCCCGAAAGTTTTTTGTTAAAAAGTGTCGAGGTGCATTCGAAGTGGAGAAATAACGAATGGCATTTGAAGTGGGTTCCAAGTGAATTCTTACTATTCTAACTGCAATCTGACCGCATTCTGCGGCATTCCAACATTATTCTAAACATTCTTATCTCATTCGATGGAGAACCGAAACGGCAAGCCACTTCGAATCAAGTCCGAATGTGGCTAAAAGAATATCTGGAATGCAGTAAGAATTTTTTCGAATACAGAACGAATTCACAGGAATATTAGAAAAGACTTTTCATTCTGACGGCATTTTGGCTTATTCCTTCTCGTGTGAAGGGGAATATAAGTTCCATTTGGAATTCCCACTCGGAATGGCCCCGACTGTGGCACGAATTTTGCAAATACTTCATTCCGGCTGGTTCTGCTCGATTCCTGCTAATTCGGTTTCAGTGTGAAGGCCCTTTATTATGGCTTTGGCTAAACCCAAACCAGTCCACTCTCGTATATTGTCCTCTCATCTCTTCCTGTGTCTTTCTCTCCACCTATCACTGTCCTCCGCTGCTCTTATGGCTTCAGTTGAACTCAAACCAGTCTATCCTCTTATGCTTTCCTCTGTCTTCCTCTCTTCCCGCTTACTGGGACTTTCACATGAGCTCCATAATTCGTAGACTTATACATGGATATGATGTGTGCTGCAGAGTTCCAAGTGACCGTTGAAGGGAACTGCTACTACGTGGCCGAAGATGATCCGATTGTCCGAGTCTTCGGTGACCGAGAATGTGATAGTGACTGTGTAGGTTGTTCACATAGCACTTAATTTGTCTCTGGTTTAACTCTTAAAGTTTTTGCACCCGAATGGCAATATCATATTTGCCGTAAAACATAAACACAGTGTGTGAGAAATGATGAAGCGTTTTGAATGAGTTGTAATACATAGCCACAGGTTAGGTGAACTGTTGATTAATTGGTAACTAATGTTTCTTCATACGTTGTACTTAGGTTCAAATCAAGTGGACCAACGCTGAGACTGAAGAAGAGAAGGAAGACACAGCTCGTGCTGCCAGTACGTTCAGGGAGTACGGAATCAAAGCTAACGCAGTCATCGAACTGATAGAGTATGAAGAATTCACTCAGAGTCTTATGGGTGGTACGTATCTACCCTAAAGTCTACAAGACCTACAGTCATGGTACAATGCTAAACTTTCCTCCTTCTTTAGGATCAATACTGATGGTATTAATACTGATGGTATTGATCGGATCAATGCTGATGGTATTGATCAGTATTGATTCTGAAGAAGGCAACGGTGGTTGTTGAAAATTTGATCCGTGTGAACTGTTGCGTTGGAAGAAAGTTTAGCATTGTGCTATAATTACTACCAACACAGATGTGCTGGCTTCCATGATAAGACTTACAGTCGTGTTCGTACAACAGCATGCTTTGTTGATAACAAGACTAGTCAATCATCAGCGGCTAGTTTTCTACCCACTAGAAGACGTCATTTGTCACTTTGTAAGGCAGATTTACCAGGCTCCACAGGCCGCTGGAAAATACTGGAAATTAGGGCTGGGTACCGGTAAGGTGTACCGGCACAAAACCGTTTTTTCTTGTTGGACCGGTCAGGAAAAAACGGACCTAAAAAAATTGGTACACTGGATGTTTGACCTCTAGGAAAATGAATAGATTATATGATCAGGAATTTACACGTTTTGGGGCTTACCGGTCGAGAAAATAACAAGAGCGAAGTAGCGTAGAGTCTATAGTCGTTTATAGCAAGGTTTACAACCAATCGGAGAGAGGCAGTTAGCCTTGTAGGATTTTAAAACGCCAGTGGGAGTCGAATACTCCACAAAACAAATTACTTTGTAGCGAATTGGACCATCGTTTTGAGTTTTGTCCATTCACAAGTTTTCACATACTGAATCAGGTCCAGGTTCAGGTCCGGACCTGGATCTAATCCTCTGGACCTGAACCGGACCTGGACCTGAATTTTGTGTACCGGTACCCAGCCCTACTAGAAATTGTCCAAATAGACAGATAACACGTCAATGAAGTTTTAACAGGACTTTGGTCGCATACTGTACTCTTTGGCCAGCTAACTGCCTTGGCATGTTATCTGTCTATTTCTAGAGAATTCCAGCGACCTATGGAGCCTAGAAAAGTCTAAGGCAGGTTAAGTTTGCTTTGAATGAAGATAGAGTGCCAGTGTCATGATTTATTGACGTTGTCTGCATGACGTTATAAAAGCAACATTTAATTTCTGCCTAACAAGGCTTTTCGATACTACGTGACCATTTTTTCTTCACCTGATACAACACAGCATTGTTACTATATCTTGGCCAATACTAGTACAATAACTATGTAAATCAAGACAGTAACAACGCCTCTCATACAGGCCTTGAGCTGCATGAGCTGCAGATAGAGTTGGGGAAATGTGAACTGGAGCTGACCTTCGAGGCTTGTCAAGTGACCCTGCGCGTGGGAGAGGATGAGCGCATCGACACGCTACCGGAGAAGCTGCTGTCGCTCTTGGTAAGTCATGATATTATATTTGGATGAGTAAAAAGAAATCAAGCATCGCAGACACAGAACAGAACTTCTTTCAAAGTTTTATAACAGAAATTAAGGAGGCAATATATCAAAAGTAGGACAGAACAGCTGCAGCCATAACCCGACAGAGACGGTGGACGGTTTCTGGCACCTGTTGCCAATTGCTGCCGTCGCGTATCTCATGTGATTGAGGAGTTTAGTCAATGCATTTCTGAATACAACTGAAGCAGGAAAGTCGATAACTGGTTGTACCTTTTGGTTGCTTTTTAATTTTTTATTGAGATTCTCCATATACATAGACAATGGAGGGTATGGCGGAACAGGTGTCAAAAGACGCCATTTCAAAGCCACCATACTGTTGAAAGTGAGCCGAATGCGCTGCTAATTACGCCACGCGGTCTCACTGAGCCGAATGCGCTGCCAATTACGCCATGCGGTCTCACTTGTACGTTGTGGTGAGTGAAAGAGCATAAAATGAGAAGCAACAGCAAACCTTAAATGATTTTCCAAAACTGACCTTTGACCTGTAGGTGGTGTATCATGGAGACCAGAAGGTGGCAGAGTCTTTACGATCAAAGTCTTTACGATCTCGGTCTGCAGTGGGACAACATGGCGCCGCAAGTCCCTGTGTTCAAGTTGGTCGAAAAGGAAGATGGAGAAAAAACAGCCGGAGAAACAAACCCAGAAAACCCAAACAAACTGGTCTTCAAGATACAAGACGTACAACATGATGACACAGGTAGCTTCCTTTAAGCTTAACAGCAAATTTCAAATGTTAATTTGGTAAGGTAAATTTTCAGTTTTAGTTATGGAAGTTTACAATACAAATAAAATTGTCCATTTACTGACAGAATACACTTCGCGTTTTGCGACGTGCCAATGGGGTAATCTCCAAGTAGATCCTACGAAAGCATAAGATAGTATCAAAAGGAGAGTAGCTGACCTTGGACTGTTCATTTGCAACCGAAGGTCTGCCAGCTTTTGATATTATCTTGTACTAATGAATTAACATCTATTATCATACCGGTACGTTTACGACGATTTCTCTAGCCATACTGATTTGACAAATTGTCAACGCATCATTTTCTCCAGTTACATGTTGCTGTTATAGCTTACCCTTGCCACTTCTTCTGTGTAACGTTTCTGCCACTCTTGTCCTGCTAAAAGCGCAATATTGTAATTGTAACACGCCGCGGAATTACACGGCGAACGGGCGTGTGGTTGGGAGGGGGTAAAAATACCGGCCGGAAGAAACACGGCACAATTAACTATCGCTATGTAGTTTATACATCCTCTGATGTTCCTTCCTTTTCTGCTAGTAAATGCATAAAACATAAACCTGCATGAGCATACAAAATGTCATGAGAAAACGGACGTATACTGTCAAGAATTTTCATTTAACTTCTGTCCGTCACAACCGCTATGACGTAACGCTTCACTGCTAGCGTAGATATAAAAATGGCGGGAAAATGGCTGCGTACGTTCAATTTTGCCCATTCAGTCGTAGATCCGGGCTATTATGCAACGGTTCTTCACACTTTTACATGAGTTGTAGGTTACCAACAGAAATTCAAGATTGTTGTTGAATCATGTTCGTCTTGTGCCGTGAGCATGTGTAATTATGGTCTACAAATCTGGCAATGAATGTGACAGTGTGTTCGTCCCACGACGAGCTGCCTACCCCGAAAAAGATACTGAAAACTTTTGGCCTTGTTGTCTTCGAATGCATTGTTATCGATGCTTTGTAAATGATGTATTGGACACCTAGATGTCTGAAGTGTGCACACCTCAGAAATAACTATTGTTGCATGTGTAGATCTCTTTAAATTCCATTATTTTTGATCGGTCGGTATAAGTCTTACTGCCGGTATTATGCCAATGCATGTTATCTGCTTGGAAATTACCATGGGAAAATTTTGGTAGCGTAAATTAAATTTAGACGTCGGACGAAATTCGAACACTGCCGTATAGTGACGAGCTAGAGTCATTTCTTTATCTTGATCTTAAACATTCGAAAACGTTTCCTCAGTAAAAACCACAGAGTTGTTTTGAGAGATTTGTGTTGTTGCTAGGAGTTATCATCCAGGTGACTGTACCAGCAAACAAGCTGAAGATGACTGTCCAGGAGATCAACGACGTTGGTGACGTCATGCGAGGGCTTCGAAGAGTGTATGCCCGAATGGTAGGCTGTTTCCTAATTCACGTTATGTTAAATAAATATTCATTACATTTATTTATTACTTGCCTTTATGGTCACTGAACATCGCAAAAACTAAGCCATTTTTGAAACGGATTTCATAATCTGCTAGAACGTGGTGCATGACGGGAAGGTGATAACGGACCTGACCCGAACATACCGTCAGCTGGGAATCAAGGCTACTGCGCATGTGCAGCTGCAGTCTTTGGACCCAGAGAATCTACCTTCTGTACCCACCCTTGAAGGTAACTAGGCTTATGGTATTTTTTTAAGGTGCAGTGCCTTGAAATTAGTACCTCACGAAAATATGTGTTATGCTGCATCCTATACGTACCAGAGTGTCGCAATGTGATTCAATCGTGAGCCTACTAGTAATGTGTTAATGATAGTAACGAACTTTGATTCTGAATCCTTTCTACTTTATCTCTATATTCTAAGCTTTCTAGACTAATAGGAGTATAGGATATGTCTAGATACCAAAGATTATTGTTTCCGCACATACACACAGATGGCTAATTTATGCGATGATATCATGATTACACGAGCATTACCAGTATGTACATCGTCTATTACATCTACATGTAAGAATAAGATGTGTTTTAATTGCCATTTTCCAGACGTTGAAGAAATTGAGAACGCGATAGAGTCACTGATACAAGAGCTACAGGTATTTTTTTATTTCACGCATTCTCTCTCACAAAAGACCACGTTATTACATATATATATATATATATATATATATATATATATATATATATATATAGAGAGAGAGAGAGAGAGAGAGAGAGAGAGAAAGAGAGAGAGAGAGAGAGAGAGAGAGAGTGATAGATAGATAGATATTTATATATACAGTTTCTTCATCTATTGCCTAAGAAAAGTAACCAATATCTTTAACCAAGAAAATGATTCAGTTGTATCCAAGGTATTTTAACAAACAACATTCAAACATTTGCTCATTACTTTGAGAATACGCATCGGTTATGCCTCCTTAATTTCTATGTACCATATAGAATTACCATGAAACAATAAATAAATAAAACAATTTATTTGCCATCTAATTGTATGGAACTCGAAATGGAAAATGCACTGGTATATATTCTTATCTCTGTAAATAGTTTCATCAGGTAAGTAGATCTACGAACAAAGTCTTCTTCGTTACACAACCTTCCTTTCATTCTTCAGTAAACGTTTTGAGGACTATTTGTCGCCTTCATCAGTACAAAAAGAAGCATGTATTTTTATCGTTTTTTAGGGACTTGAACAAGGAAATGCTGACTCCGACACCGAGAGTGATGCTGAGAAACAGACTGAAGATAAGATTGACTGGTAAGTATTACAAAGCTTAAGTTAAGGAGATTTCATGAGGTCTCAATGACAGATTAGGCCGAATACCATAGAAGAGAAAGATTGGACGGCCTACCACAACACTCAGGATACTCATAGAAACAGAAACAAATCTTGAGGGACACGATCTTCTTTCTTTTATGAAGAACAAACAGCTCTTGATATTGAACTCTATTTGCTCCACCTCACAAAAGGATGGCTAATGATGATGATGACTGAAGATGATGATAACTGATGATGATGAGTTATGATGATGACATGATAATAATGATGATGATGACATGATGATAATGATGACATGATGATGATGACTGATGATGATGATGACTTATGATGATGATAACTGATGATGATGACTGATGATGATGAGTGATGATGATAATGACATGATAGTAATGATGATGATGAGTGATGATGATGATAACTGATGATGATGACATGATGATAATGATGATGATGACATAATGATGGTGATGATGATGACTGATGATAACTGATGATGATGACTGATGATGATGAGTCATGATGATGATGACATGATGGTGATGATGATGATGAGTGATGATGAGTGATGATGATGACATGATGGTAATGATGATGATGAGAGATGATGATGATAACTGATGATGATAACTGATGATGGTGAGTGATGATGATAACATGATGATGATGATGATGTCATGATAATGATGATGATGAGGACATGATGATGATAACTGATGATGATGAGTGATGATGACATGATAATGATGATGATGACATGATAATGATGACATGATGATGATAACTGATGATGATGAGTGATGATGATGAGTGATGATGATGACATGATAATGATGATGACATGATAATGATGATGACATGATAATGATGATGATGACATGATGATGATAACTGATGATGATGAGTGATGATGATGACATGATAATGATGATGATGATAACTGATGATGATGAGTGATGACGATGAGTGATGATGATGACATGATAATGATGATGACATGATAATGATGATGATGAAATGATGATGATAATTGATGATGATGAGTGATGATGATGATGATATGATGATGATGATGATGATGGCTGACGATGATGATGACTGATGATGAAGTAGCCCATTTTTTAACCTGCCTGTTCCCGCAGGTCCGCTGTACGGCGTATCCTGTGGCGTCACCTGGAGCTCCGGGACGGAGACCCCGACATCCCGCCCGGGGCCCTGGGGATGCTGATCCGGGAAGTGGGGGAGGACACCGTGGCAGGGGAGGTGTTACAGACCATCCTGGAGGCCGCCTTGGAGAGAGAGGGGGAGGGGGGCACGGAGGGGGCGTCCGGGGGAGCTGAGAGTGCTCCGTAGGAAGGGCTTACTAGCGCCATTTCTAATTGCTGATGTGATGACAACACACTCAAGCATGTAGCTTTTTTTATTGTCATCAAAGCATTGGCGAATACAGACAAGCAAATACAGACAAGCAAATCTCAAGAATAACAAAGTAATGTAGCTTATATAACATATCATTTACAAAATCCTACGGAATGTAAGAAAAAATGAGATTTGTATACTTTAGGTAGGGGAGGTGTTACAGACAATGCATACTGCGCCTGCCACCTTTGAGAGGGGGGGGGGGGGCAGGGATCCGGAGAGGCGTTCCGTTTCAGCTGAGGGTGATGCGCTTGACAAGTCGTGCTAGTTTTTTAGCTATGCTTTACCGATGAGAGAAAATAGAGCAGCTACAGTATAGCAGTGATAGTACAGAAAGAAATTTGGGCACGATGAGTTTAACAGCGATGATAGAAGTGAGTAGAGAGGTAGCATGAAGGGGCCTTCCTTTAGAGGTGATGGTATCCTTTTGAGTTTTGCTTTAAAATACCGATAAGAGATAAACTTCGACAGTACGTACTAATAGTGTACCTGTAGAATGGAATAGGGGCCCAGTGTGTTAAACAGTGATAAGGTGATAGTATAAGTATTGTTGGCAGCACTCGGATTGAGTTTTCTGGAATGTTTGGTAGACAACATGTCTTTGGAACTGGTGGTTCTGCCTTAGAAGTAGACGCTGTGCCAGCAGAATTATATGTACTGGCTTATTGTTACTTATTTAGATACAGGCACACCATGTCCTTCTTTTGACAGAATCACACAAAATTGTTTGGTGAAAAATTGGCTACACTCGGATAGAGATTTCTTGAATGTTTCGTAAACACCATGTCTTAAGAATTGGTAATTCTTAGCCTGGAGTCCAGCCTTGTTGTGCTTCTAGCCGCTCCCCAGTGTTGGCAAAAGCGGACCGTCGGGGAGCGACTAAAACTTTAAAAGCACAACAAGGATGGACGCCAGGCTGGAGAATTCTGTGACAGAAGTAGACACTGTGCCAATAGAACATGGTTACTTTGTGACTTTGCTTTATATTACCATATATCGTAGATACAGGCACACAATGTCCTTCTTTTGACAGAATCACACCAAATTTATTTGGTGAAAAGTTGGCAGCACTCGGATTGAGTTTTCTGGAATGTTTGGTTGACAACACGTCTTTGGAAATGGTGGTTCTGTCTTAGAAGTAGACTCTGTGCTAATAGAACATGTTATCAATTTTACTTTAAAAGTGTGTGAGTTAGGGGCTGCTCTGTCAAGTCGTTGGATACTGCAATTGGACCTAAATTTCTTTTAGCTCCCTTACTTATGACAAATTGTACTAACTGAAATAGCAAAATTTTAGAAAACTTGACCACAACCTTTAGCAGTTACTGTAAAACATTCAATCAGAGACTTAAAATTGCAGCTGAAAACTGATTGGCTGTGCAACAGTGATGACATCACACGGATAACACCATGACGTTCCTCTTATGTCCTCTCAAAGCAGACGTATGACTCTGCCTATTTTGCTTTTTTTGTGTATTCTCCACATCTTTCTAGCAGTATGCGTTTTTGTCTGTTGCTCTCACAACGTGGAGGTAAAACAGGAAAAACCCACACTGTTAGAAAGACCTAAGAGAATATCTAAAGGATAGGGCCTTTTCTCTACTTGGGGACTAATGCCAAGTCACCTTTATCCATGGGGTAACCTATATCCGTTGTATTTAAAAACAGGGTGTTTAGGGATATCTGATCGACGGCCGGTGGTTTCAAATTGCAGTATTTTGAAAAAACAACAATTCGAAACCACTGTCCCTTGACTTAATATTCCTTGATACCTCGTTTTTAAATACATGTACAACGGATAAAGGTCACCCCGCGGATAAAGGTGAACTAGCCTTTCCTTTTATACTGTTCTTCAGAAAGGTGATAAGAACATGTGACAAGTAATTGGCTCTGACAGAAGTATTTTAGATGTCAATATTGTTAGTAGTGAACAGTAACTATTGTTGAATAACGTGAGCAGCAGAAGACGGGGAACATACGAGCAATTTATAGATGTAGGGCAGAGTACACTGTGCGTCTGACTATAATAGCCTTGAGACCAACGTTAACGTTACTTCTATTATACAAGATAGGCTATCAGTCCACCATATCTGTCTGAAAACATGTGTAAAACCATCCATGCATGTGGAATGTGTTGATGTTCATCATTGAGACCCATGTTAGGATTTAATTTTTTTTTCTTTTACCATTTAGTATATATCCATATATCCATAGGGAACGGTAAGTGAAAGTTAGACCCCATGTCTCCACAGTTGATAGTCTTACCACTGTAGAAGGAAAGAAATCTTAGCACCATCATTGCCTCGAGTGAAAACAGTGTATGGAACTCAAACTAAGATCTCATGACATACCTGCACATGTATGTGAATAGAGTTCACAGAAATGAGGCTTACATTGCTTTCCTATGTGAAAGATTTTCAATTGTAATAATACATCACATTTGTCAGCAGATTTGCATTATCAATTGTTATCCTAAGATAGATGTTTGATGCAGATACAGAAGAAATAATAGGACAAACTAAATGTTCAAATATTGAGATGTTCTTATAACAAAGTTAAATCATGACCACATGGACTGTTATAGGCTTAAGAGCAGTGAACACTTATAGAAATCCTCATTGGCGATAATGTTAAAATTAGCAAGTTCAGGGTGTCATAATCTCATCCGTGAACATTCCAGGTCATAAGAACTCACCCCAAACAGCAGCCCGCTATCTCAAGTGTCCAAAAGTCTAATATTTAAACTTTCTGATCGGCGGAAGGTCCCGCAGTCTTCGTGTTTGCCGCCATCTTGGCATCACCTGACCTCAAGTTAGGGACTGACCACTTGAAATTAGGGGTCAGCACAGGCTAAAAAAATCAACCAAAACCTTGCTTTTTTGCCTAATCTGAATGTCTGCACCCTACACTGTCTCACCAATATGAAATGTGTCTAACATTTTCCTGCTAAAAGTCGAAAATAGGCTAAAATACTGTTTGGACTCGTTTTGGGCCTTCTGCGCCTGCGTCAATTAGGGTCATTGCCCTTAAACAAGGATGAACTGACTGGAAAAACACAGGAATTATGGTAAAGATCATGTAAAGGAAACCAGCTAAAGAAATGAAATGTTTATTGGACCACATGTAGTTTCTTCCAGTCCTCTATAGACTAAGTAAACACAGAAACCATTGTAACAACCAAGACTGTAATGTTCAAGCAGTTTAATATCAAAACTGCTTCATGTATATCTGCTGACAGTTATTGAGACTGGCGATGTTAAGTATGCTTAAGATTTTGCGCTTTTGGTGACTACAATAAAGGGAAATGAGGTTAATTGAGCATCTGTGGTTTTTAACAGTGTCAGTGTGAAAGGGTGGTTGGATGTGGTACATCTTTAATATGTAGTATACGATTCAATAGAATAGATCTGGCCCCGTGCGGTAGAATATTCATGCTGAAAACAATTTACAGTTGCTGTCTACACACAGAAGGTACTATTTGCAACCCTGAATGAATAAATCAACATAATGTTACGAAATAGAGAAAAAATCAAGGCAGGGAATAAACAATTGTAACACGTTCTATTATAAGTAGGAAGGAACACTAGCCAGATGGAGAGATGTGTGCGTCATGTGTGTCAATACATGTATGCTGTAGGATGGCAAACACCAAGCAGATGTGATGAGCTTGCTCTTTGGGTCCTTTGTGGCCTTTTCTGTCTATCTACCTCAAGTTAACTTAAGAGAGACATAGGGATGTAAAAAAATGCCACAAAAATACAAAATAAACCTGACTGAAACAATTTCTGCTTGCTGGATGGAGATGAGAAAAATGGGTGGATGGCCAAGGGATGTGAGTAACAATGATTTGTCTCCTTAACCGTGCTAAAAATAGCCTTAAGTAGGTCGACGCCAACCTTAATAAGGTAAACACCAACTGAATAGCCTACAGAAAAATTAAGATAGAATGTATGTATCTAAGTATCCCCATAAACATAAAGGTCTGTGTCCAAAATAAGACAAAAACATGTTCCAAAATATTGTTTGTGAGTGCAGGACTATGCAAACACTTTGTTAAATGATATTGATTAAAATTGTAGTACAGTCGCAACGGCCCCTAGCATTTGCCCTAGGTACTGCAATGGAAAATTATGATAAATTGATTTAGGAAAAATGGCTTCTCTCCCAACAGATGCTATGGGCAACTGCACTTGGTCCTTTTGGGGGTTTGCCTTATCAATATGCAAGTTTTAGCATATAGCAGTACTAGTCAGGATTCTAGCTAGTTTTATCGTAACGGGCCACAATGCTAAAATGAGGACCACTATGCTAATCTTCAATATTGAACAATGTCAATCAAATATGAAAAATGATGCTATGCCACTCCAAACTGAAGAAAACTCCTTCAAATTACATGTGATGTTAATAGAGTAAGGGTACCCTTACAATGCCAACTTTTTACTCTACATTTTCAAATTCTCAGCGTTGAAGGCCAAGACCCCCATTGTCGCTTTGCCCTTACCATTACGCTACAACAAATCATTGCTAGAACCCTGGCAGTGGAAGAACTCAAGTTTTCTTGCACTGTTGTAACAATTAACTAGAAAGGCCGACATTTTCTTGAGAGCAAATACAGCATATTTCAGCCATCTCCCTCATGCAACAATAGGCCTTGAGGTCGTTGACCCCTTTGGCCATTGGAAAATGACCAAAAAAATTCCCAAATATATCATTTTAAAGTGTTCCATGCCAAAAATTATACATGGGTCATTTGGATAAATATCTAGAGCACCCCTTTACCAAATTTCGGGTCATTTGGTTGTTAAACGAGGGAACAGGAGCCAAAAATGTCCAATTTTTGTCTAAAAATGGCCATAAAATTGCAATATTAAGCATCATGTTGTACTGTATGGAAAAACTGATATTGAATTCATGTGCACAAAATTGAAGGGCATTTTAATACCAAATTTCAGGTCATTCGGTTGTAAAACGAGGGTACAGGAGGCAAAAATGTGCTTTTTTTGTCAAAAAATGGCCAGAAATCGCAAAATCAAGCATTTTGTTGTACTGTATGCCAAAACTGTTATTAAATCTGGGTGGACATATGATCAGGGCACCTCTGTACCAAATTTCATGTCATTCGGCTGTAATACCAGGGTACAGGAGCCCAAAATATACATAAAAATTGACAAAAACCTCAATAAAATCATTTTAAAGGCAGATATGAAAAAAATGAAGAAAAAAACACCTGAGGGTATTGGCGTATTCTATCTTTGTGCCAAATTTCAAGTCAATCGGTTTAAAAACGGCGGAGTTGATTCGAGTTGAAGATTTGGCAGGAGAAAGAAAGGAGAAAGAAAGAAACATTACGAATACAATATATTTCACCATACCTATGGTATGGCTGAAATATAAAAAAAGTCAAAGTCCTTCCCACGCCTGATTGCGCATAGGGCAGCGCCCATCTCCGTTTCAGTAGCCCTGGTCCACTACAGCAGGGGGCTAGTCTACAGGTAGTTGTGTGTTCAACTTCCATACTCTTTCCCGAATGCTGAGTGCTATCATATTAGCAGAGAAAGCAGCATGTACCATTTTTAAAGTCTATGGTATGGCTCGGACAGGGATCGAACTCACGACCTGTCAATACAAGACTCTACCCACTCGGCCATTGCAACGGCAACAATCATCATGGGAAATCACCGGGATGACATTTGGCTATTTTATTTCCTTCTCTGAGGAACAACCATCAATTCCTAAAGAATCAAGAACATAATGCAAAAGAACAACAACCAATAAGGTTAACTCTGAATAACTAACATTTACGTTTAAAACACATGAACCGAATATACATGAAAGCATAAAGGAATCAACAAAGGTCTTCATAAAAACAAAACATAAGAATTGAGACTCTTTAAATAAAGTTTGAAACAACAGATTTTAGGCCAAAACAATGTAACATGTAGGTTCCCGAGTCCAAAGAAAATAGTGTCTGTACACAAAGTTTCTATAAGTACTAACAGTTCACAACTTTTCCTTTTAGACCTCTGTTCTCATGCTGACGTTTTAATTTATTTATTAATATACACAATAATATTAATAATAGTGTATGCTTACTAAAGAGTACATTTGTTCAAAGAAAATGTGTTACCTTCTATTACGTAATATGCATAGTTTTTTTACACGCTTGCACATAAGATTTTTGTCACGACCATACATGTGTTAAGTGCACGCGACAGACGAGGAGAGAATGGAAGACAGGACGCTACCAGTGTGATGTCGTGCTCTGTTGTAGATTTAGAGGTTTGTATAGATTAAAAAAGTGTCTTGGCTCTACATCGTTGGCCCATCTGTTCGGAAACTTAAACTTAATCCATCGTATCTTTATTAAAGGGTTAATGCTCCGGCCCGAGGTGTATATGGTGAGATAATCCCTGGTCAGGTGCGATAACCACCGAATAAACCGCCGAGTGAGCGTACACCGAGGATAAGGCGGGGCATTAAAGTTATTATCATATAGCCTACCCAAACTTGCAAATTCCTGTATGACGCATAGATCCCTTGGTACTATACGTGTGAATTCCTTTGTCGAATTTCTGAAAGTTCACATTTGGTACATACATATGTAAGGAGATTACAGATTGCATTTTGAAACCAAAATTTCCACAGAAAATATTCGAAACATTGCAGGCTTTTTAGAAAAACAAAACTCATTATCAATGTTAACAGAAGGAGCCATTCCCCCTTGCAGTCTGCTCCGGCATATGTTTTGCTCCCTTTTATTGGCCAATGCCTGCATATACCTTTCTTTCGTTCCTTTTGATTGGTCAAAATGAATTAACACCCGCACCGGTGTTAATTCAAAATGAATTAACACCAGCACCGGTGTTACACCAGTGGTGTTAATTCAAAATGAATTAACACCACTGGTGTTAATTTGCACCTGCCTGGCCGGAATCGAAGTGTTACGGCGTCATAACCAACGTGGAACGGGGCCTTCTGATTGGTCCGCGGCGCCTGGCTATATGATAATATTACTTTATCAATTGTATAATGTTACACATCATTATGCACCGGAAATGTTATCTAACGTCCCTTATATATGGTACCATATTGTCATGATTCTACAATCAAGTGTCGAACACCAGAGCTAAGTGAGTTTTGCCCAATTTTCCCGCTCACACAGTTTCTGAAGCTGGCAGGCGAATTTCAGCACTTTTGGGGGGAAACCCACCATCACGGTACTCATTGTACAAAAGTGTGATTATTACAAACAATGTATCACTTCAAAGGAAATATACAACCTTTCCAATAATATAACACATAATGTGAACAATGCAAAAAAACAAACATATGACAACATGTAAATTTCGGCTTTATTCTTTCGCGACATACTCACGTCAGTAGCCCCTATGCTCAATCCATGAATGTACGATCATAACAAACGGCATATCATTGTGAAGGGCACTGAATAAGCTTTCTGATATAATATAACACATTTCATAAAGTATCTAGAAATGATTGGCAGAAGTCAAGCTTCCGAACATTTGGTGGTAACTTCATTTCGTTTAAAGTTTATTATCATATAGCCAGCAGGCGCCGCGGACCAATCAGAAGGCCGCGTTCCAGTGTCGATGCAAATCGACACCGGTGCCGGTGTCAATACATTCTGACCAATCAGAAGGAGCGATACACACAAGAAAGTAAGGGATTGTCCAATCAAAAAGAGCGAAACATATGCCAGAGCAGAGGGAATAAGTACAGACTGCAAGGGGGGAATGGCCCCTGACATTGATAATGAGTTTTGTTGTTCTAAAAAGCCAAAGACTGCAGTGTTTCGAATATTTTCTGCGGAAATTTTGGTTTCAAAATGCAACCTGTAATATCCTTACAAATATATGTACCAAAGAACAAATGTGAATTTTCAGAAATTCGACAAAGAAATTATCACACGTATTTATGCGTCATACAGGAGTTTGCAAGTTTGGGTAGGCTTTATGATAATAACGCTTCGCTCACTCGGTGGTTTTATTCGGTGGTTATAGCAAAGGACCAGGCGTTATGACACCATATACACCGAGGAACAGGTGGGTCATTAACCCTTAATTCAAGTTTATTGTCCCCTCCCCAAATAGATTATATCATTATAGGGGCTCAATGAGATTTAATAATCATCATAGTTGCAACAAAATGTAGTTTTAATTTGTTCGTATAGAAATGCAGTATGCCTCCTAGCGGTCTCTTCTAAAAGCACAGACTATCCACCTGTTAACGCAGTGATTTATGGATCATTTCGCAAAGCAGCCCGAAAGCTTGAGGGCAACTACGAGTCTAAAATCAGTGGGTGTGGCCTAAGATACAACTCACGGTCTCGCACATAAACACGTGCGTGCTTCACCGAGAATATTTCATCCTGTACTTGGACACCCTTTTATCGCTTTGACATGTTTTGCCAGATTTCAGGGGATTAGAGGTATATAGTCAGACATCATTTTGAATGAAAGTTCAGCCAGCGGATCTGCATAAATATGCTTACCAAAACATTTCCTGGCGTCAAGTTTATTTGTTCTTTACTGTCACATACTTCCAATCACCTGTACAAAGACACCTTAGTATTATAACAGCAGATATACGGCACAGTTGGTGACACAAAGCAACGACCCGGGCAACCACTTTCTTACGCGAACAAAGACCTGACTATTACTGACATATATTTAAGCCTTAAGCGATGTTCACAGGAATCTTCCACTATTCGAGAATAGGGGAATTGTTTCTTATCTTTTTTCTAAAGCAATGCGACGTCGTTTCAGGTTCATTTCGTCCAACCAACCATTAAGTACCTGGGGATATTTTGAGATTGTGTGTAGGAATTTAGGTAATTGATCATGCTAAACCTGATAAGACTCAGAATAAGGTATGTTCGTAATGCTCGGAATTTTGCAAATGGAACATTCCATTGACACGTTTAGAGTTCAGACGACTACCGTGGGAGTCCTCAGGTGGTACACTCATACTACGTCTTACCACGAAAGCAGTGCTGTGCTTATGTCAGGTGAAAATTTTCGCTAATTCTTCAACTACGCAGATATAGACCACTAGCAACTGTGCCGGCCAAAGTAGGAAAAAAGGGTAACCTCCAGGTGTCGTGAACTTGCAGCTGGCCATGCAATAGCAGACAAAGAGACAATACCGGAAAACGCCATCGTGCAGCAACTACTCAAAGTCTTTAGCTAAATGTGGAAGCCACCCTTACAGAATGGAGGAATACAATATCCAAGACAAGAGCACTATCATGTCCTTAGAGAGGGAAGACACAGAGGCGTCTGTGAAAGAGGCGTTACTGGAGAGTAACCCCTTAAGCGATGAGGACAGACTTACTTTCACTGATCCGGGGTCTCTGGACGCAGAAGGCGACGAGGCCAAAGTGGACGCTACGAAGCAAAAGCTTTTACTTTTGCAGTCGCAAATGGCTAAAGACGCAGACTGCATCGAGACCGTGGCAGCAGACGAAAACATAACGA
Source organism: Branchiostoma floridae (assembly GCF_000003815.2). Lineage (NCBI taxonomy): Eukaryota > Metazoa > Chordata > Leptocardii > Amphioxiformes > Branchiostomatidae > Branchiostoma > Branchiostoma floridae. Next base: position 2,246,107 of record NC_049997.1, on the reverse strand, counting down.
CTGTAGAGGAAATTTTGGACGCGGAGAAAGGCGTGAAGCCTGCGGGCAACAAGCCGGAATGGCGGCGTAAGGTTGACAGGGCAAGGACCAAACTGGTTTTTGTTCGGAGCAAAGCAACGTCTGCGTACCGGGTTCTACAGCACCGCCAACCCGTCCCCGAGCCAGCTCCCAAACCAGAACCCGAGCCAACAGAGAACAAAAATAAGCCGCCATTGCGAAAGGCGTTCGACTTTTTCTGCGTCTTCGACGACGTAAAATACACCTACTGTTGTTTGTATATCGGCTACGGGACTGTTGTACTGGGGCTCATACTGATGATTGTTGGCGTGAGTCTTCTCTGGCTGTACGGAAACAAGAAAGCGAGCAGTGTGTACGGATTGCCCATATGGCTAGGACTTCTTGTAAGTACAAGCAGTAGCTGCCATGTATGAATATATATTTTTGATATACTTTCCATGAGTGTTAAAGCTAGATTCGGCGAAATCTTGCTTCTAAAGCTATGAACCATATAGAATACAGTTTTATAACATGAACTCAAGTCTGCGGTTAAAAAAGCGTTGAACCTTTTCAAATCCTCAATTGAATCTTTTGGCATGTACCATGTTCACGTGTGACACTTTGACCTCCCACTGAGACAAACGTCATAGCCCCAGCGCACTCATCCGAATATTCAACTCGAAGTTAACTCAAGACTTTCTTCAACAAATTGTACCCTAAACTATACATGCATGAGTGGCAGACGACACTTTAACAGTAAGAAAAGAGCAACCTTCCCCCTAAAAGTTCTCGCTCCATTTGCCTGAGTGTGTGCTCATCTGTATGTGAACAACCACTCACACTCACGTTTTGCCCGCGGGGATAATTCAAACTGCACCCCGCGTCACGGAAGGAATGTCATCGAACAAGCCTAACTACAACCGTCCGCCATTTTAAATGTCCGCCATTTTGAATGCTGAAAAGTTTGCAAAGTCTGACCAAACAGTCACGCAATTTCACTGCTATATCAATTTTTAGTCGCCAATCGGTTTTTCGTCCAATTCCACTCCTATAACATGTCCAAATGTTTACCATTTGGCTGTCTAAACAGAGCCCAAGTCGATTACTTTTAAATTTGAGTTGCGACTGACGATACATTTAGGGCACAGTTTACACCGATTGAGCCTTATCGATTGTCAGTTTACATCAATCACCCTCTGACTGTGTGACAAGGAATTTACACCTTTTAATAGATCATGTAGGTCAAAGATCAGTGAACTTTCAAACCCTTTTGGGGTCCAGCTGCGACTTCTAACTCCTAACACGCATTGGTTCAATGTCAGCTGACTGTTGTTGTTGACATTTTTAGAATCAAAAGTCAGAAAAGTTGTTAAAGTGGGAGCACAAGTGTAACGTTCCAAAGGAAAAACGACTATAGTGGGTCAGAATGCATTTCAGTTGTCAGTTCATTAGAACTTAAGTGTGACACGAAATGACAGCACTTAAGGGCAAATACCAATAGACTAGTGTGAATAATTGTATGCCTTTGTCACCTTTTTATGCAAATGAATGAACACCACTAGCATACTTTAATTTATTGACACTTCTTTCTTTTATAAATGCGTGTGTACATATTGACAAACCTATTCAAAGCTAAATAGACAGTGTACACATGGACCATATATCCTCCAGAAAAGATTCTATAAGCCAAAGATTACATGGGGATTTGGTGGTGTTTATTTGGGTTATTTAGCTCTGCAGTCTACGTACCCTTCTGTAAAATTCACAACAAAAGTAGACAAACTAAATGATGACTAAAATGGAATGCTTCTCTAATCTAACATTTGCGTTTTTTACTCTTGATACGACTGTCGACCTAAAAAGGCATTCGATTGGAAATAATTCGTGCACAGTGCAAATGACACATATTAAGGTGGGCCGGGACCTTTCTAATGTAAACAAAACTGTTCTATTGTCCTTTGTAACCACAACAGAAAAGTCTATAATTCATATTGACTTCTTACTATGTATGCGACGGTTCATGATCAAATCCACTTTTACATAGCTTATTCGAAAATACATTTACACATATTCCGTGTATTTCCTTGTATATAACATAGTTTTTAGAAGTTATGTGTATGTTGATAAGAATGATGAGAAGAATACCTAATTATTAAGCTAACTATGGATTTGAATAAACACAAACAAGTTTGAAAGATGTTGAAGTTTCGATGTAACATCAACTCTCATTATTCCACCGGGTGCCATAGCACATGAGAAAAATACATGAATCTTAAGTGACTTAAAGTTATGTGCCAATGCAGGTCAGTAATCCTGAGGCATATACACTACAGATCATGGGAAGGGCTCTGTAACAATGTTTTATGGCAGTATATGGCAGTACGGTGGAATTATGAGTGTTGGTGTTTGAAGTACACTTCATTATTGTCTATGCACGTTAACGATAGAAATACTCTATTTAGTTATTAGACAGTAGATTCCCTCACTTTAGACACATGATCATTAGTGGCTGTGACAAATTCCTATTCCTTATGTGTTTTGGCCAACCAACTATTGCTAAACCCATACAATCCTACATTTTTACCATTACCAAGAAGCGAGAAGAAGCCGAACGTCTGTGTTAAACTAGATCTATGATACTTTTATTTACATGTTTTGTCTTTGTACTTTGAACCTGTACTTAAATGCACGATAAAGGTCTTCATTAATTATGATAATTACCAAGTATTTCACACAAATTACAGTTAAACAGTTTCTCTTTTTTTCCACTCAGCTGATTGTAGTAGCGGGGCTGATCATCGCCAACTCACAATGGCAGAAGGACATAGATGACGTGGCAGTCGAGGTGAGGAAATAACAGAAAAAAATGACGTTTTTAAAACATGATCCGGTGAAACTACTAGTATCTTGATATGACTATATAAGTATGAATCTGTGGGAATATATAGGGAATCTTGGTTTTAAAAGGTACATGGGCAATAGTTGATAACTTTGAAAGAAGATAAATATGATTCAATTTAAGGCGGTTGTGGCATTCATTTCAAGATGTGTTCCTCGTAAATGTAAACATGGTAACTTTATTTATTTTTTATTTATTTATTGGTTTGGCTGTACAGAACACACAGCTAGGGCTGCCCAACTAGCCTACGGCTATTACAAAGGGCTAGCCCTGCTGACAAACACATAGACAATACATAAAAAGAACATTTATATATACATGGTGTAGGATAACTTACATATCATCTAAAATGGAGTATATAACATCATATCATCGACAACAATATTTGCAATGAGAGGTCAGGGTCTGTATACACGTGTATGACTTATTTACCGTCGGTAAGGGTCGCCTAGACATTCACACAAACATGGTAACTCGATACAATGCTTAAATTTATTTACAATGTTTATACATATAATCGTAGATCTCACATGGTCCTACATTTTCACAGAACGAAGAATATGAGGAAGAACAAGAAGAGAAAAAGAAGGAAGACGAACTGCATGAAGAAGAGAGAAAGCTCTTGGAGGAAATAGTGGTTGAGCAGCCTGTGGCGCTTCCTGCCGTAGTCGTGGAGGATGACCCACAGAAGACGGCCCTGTCAGATGACGTCTTTGGTACGAACCAATCAGATGCCATGATTGGTACAAATCCATCGAATGGCGTCATTGGTATGAATCCATCGGGTGACGTCATTGGTGCGAACCAATCAGATGGCGTCAATGGGACGATCCTACCAGATGACGTCATCGGACCCTTCTACGGCGCATGCCTGGAGGAAACGGAGATCCTGGATGAGGACGGGAAGGCGGTGAGGCTGACAGAAGAGGAGGTGTACGCCAGTCTGCTGGAGGTCGTCCCTGCCGACAAGCTGCGGTCCATCCAGTGCATCCGCCGTTTGTGGCGACTCCACTTCCTCAGCGAAAACGTGAAGAACCAAATCGTCGCGGACGGGATGAAAATAAGAGGAAAACAAGTCGCCGTGCTTGATTACACCTCGTTCACCCTCAAGAAGAGAAAGACTCTTCGCAAACCGCCGACGCCGTCGCCGAAACTCGTCAGACTGACGATCACGGCCTTACCGGACTCGGTGGAGGATTCGGTGCTACGGAAGGGACTCAAAGATCTGGGATGTAAGGTCAAAGGTGAGGTGGAAAGGCTGTCGCTTACTCGTGACGGGCAGGAGACATTCTGTTACAACGGGACTCGAGTGGTGTACGTAGAAAAATCGGACGAAGTTCAAATCCGTAAAAACATGGTCTTGTGTGGACATAGGGTGAGCGTAGCAGAAGGGAAAATGGGAGAACCAAAAAATTCACAAATGTTCGATGCAAATGGGAACGAAAATCCGGAAACACCATCCGCGGTCACAGCACCGGAGGAAGAAAACGGAGAAATGTCCAACGGATCTCGCTTCGGAGATTCCGGCATCCAAACGCCGGATTCCGGATTTCAAACGCCAGAGACAAGATCAGAGCTACCTCTGCAGCTGCCAGCCACTTTAGAAGAGAACACTGTAGTGTAAAATCGTCTCATGCGGAATGGCTAAGGAGTCCATCTTTCTTCAACCATTTAGTTGAGTAGTAATGTCTACAGCAGGCTTCAGTTCAACAGCAAAAACTGCAAACGTACTTCTCATGTCTGTACATGTGTATAGCACAAAGCAGTTCCAAATCGTTAGGAAGTTTCTTGGGTGATTCTGCGCTGACTTCATCATTAATTTGCATCTGCAGTGAAATATGTGGGAAAAACTTAGACGAGTTCCTGGTATGACGCTCCGTGTCAAGTTAACGGTTACCAATCGTTAAACTCTCCCCTGTAAATTTGATAAATATACATTACATAAAAGAAGGGCTATTATCAAAGTGTTATATGTATCTAAAGGTAAATTGTCGATGTGTACGATGTATGCTGTGGTGCATATTTATATTAGAAGGAGTAGAGCATAGGCAGGATTGATTTGCCGTTGTAAACTTGCGCCTGGGTGCTGAACTCAAGAAACAACTATTGCTATACTCCAACATCACCTCACTAGTTGGAGCTGCCTATTTAGCAAGATGATTAAGTTGATATATTAGTAATTAAACTGAAAAAAGCAAAATGGCCACCGGATGGTGTAATACACCAAAGATGGCGGCGCCCACGATTGCAAAATAGGTTTTCGCAAACCTGTAAAATATTTGCATTTACACATGATGATGAAGGACTCAGTATCGGTCCCGGTTTGGCTACTAGGTGCTATAAATGCAGATCAATTGGTTGTCTATTAAACGATGGTCAACAGTGAGTTGTATCATACTCTTTTTGGCAATGCTAGTGATGTGATTGCTTTGTTATTGAACACAGCTATCAGTCAGTTAATATTGTCTCTCTCAAGTTGATTGAACTATAGCCTATCACTAACATCCAAGTTTGTATAAAATGTTCCAAGTCTACATTTCAACAGCATATACATTCAGAATCGGAATGTAAACCAGCACGGGTACGTCGCTTCAAACAGCAAAAGTTTTTTTTTTAAAACGTGATCATTTGAAAGTCCCCTGTGTAACTATGTGTAGCTGGGATTTGGGTGTAGGAAATACTACTGTTAGTTAGGTATGTGGAAGCTTATGTAATATGTATAAATAAGATACATGCAGCGGATGCACATTCTGTGTATGTTGTCTTGTTTGTTCTTTTTTTAGACTCCCACTGGACCTGAATATCTTATTTAGCTATAGTTCACCGAGTCTCCAAAACTGTGACATCTCTGGTAACATATTAACCAGGTATGCAATGCTGCATACATATATATCAATATTATACAATATTATTGATATCTTGAGTGCATATGGGTTTCTGCCTCTGAAATAGACTTTGACGTCAGAAAATCTCTTGCTTGGAATATCTGCCACAAGCTAAGCAAGATACGGAAAATCCATAGCCATGCTCGAAAAGGTGGACCTTAACAAAGCCATTCGAAAAGGGGACAAATGACTGGTGACACTCGCATGATACGCAAGTACCTTAATGTACCATGACAGCAAAATCTAATTTAAATCAACAGTTGTACCAATATTAAGAAGAGTACATGTACAACAGCGCAGAATGAAACTGGCGGGTCACCGTATTAGGTAGCTTACTATTAAGGGAAAAAGAGGTAAGGGAAGACCCAGAGTCACCTACTTAGACAATGTACATAGATATAAAAACCTGGAAGATACTATAGTGCTACGAAGGGCCATGGAGGACCAATGAATTACAAGTGCTGTGGAGGAGCCTCACTTGATTGGATAACTAAGTACGTAAGTGTATGTGCTCTTCAAAATGTCAGGGTTCCAAATCATCGCACCACAAAAACCGTGATTGGGGCCCTGTATGACAGCGTCGGTGCTCCACGCATCCTATTCATAGTTTATTGCGTGACCTGTTTTTCAATGATCTACAAGTTGTTTGGGTTGAATGACCTTTGAACCCACCTCAGCCAGGTAAGTTGATACACTTTAATTGTCAATTTGTCTTGAGGCATTTCGTGATTGTCTATCATTTAGTCGACTGAGACCGGGTTAGCAGTACCAAAGCGGGCAGTAGTTTCAAATCAAGTACACACATATCCATTTGTCCTTATGTTAACAACTGTTTTAAGAAGCAATAATAAGTTGAACCTTTACACACTAGAATGTATTAGTCTATGTAGATGTGGCAAGATACCATTTTTTATTTTAGAAAATGTACCTTATGGCCCTTATTGCTCGCGCTACGACCTATACTTAGCTTGCTTGAGCACAAATGTACAACAAAGGTCATTCATTCATTCATAAAAAAAGGAGGAAGATGATCGTAGTACTAAAAATCTTCTAGATCTCTGTCCGCTTAAAACAACTACAACTATCTACGAACCCTATACCACTGCAATTTTAACCCGCATGCGCAAACAAATTGACCTTATTTGGGACATCTGCTTGCAACGTTACCGCAGTCATCAGTTTTCTTGTCTTCCCAACAACCTGCCAATTCACCTTGTCAGGTATGTCACTAAAAGCTTAAAGCTCTTCTTCTCTATGACATTTCCTTTCCGAAGTGCCCAAGACTTTTGTGAACGTTTTTACGGTAAGTCGGTTTCTGACGACGTTAGGACTATATAAGGTTATAGCACGACGGTCATGACTTCTACAGATGGTCGCATTCAATTCAACCAAGTGGGCATCTCGTGGGCATCGGTACACAAGAAGGACAAGTGAAGACAAATACCTGATACTCGGAATACAAAGCCAAAGATATCATAACTTTAACTGGGTTTTATAGGTGGTTTCCTTAGATACTGTAACATTCAATTCATCAAGTGTTTTCTACTGTTATGACCTACTTTTTCAACCCATATCACAAGTGCCGCTGGTAAACAATCAGTCTCCGTAGAACGCATCATTCAAGAAGTAAGAAGTGGCAAGGCCCCATAGGTAATGTGAATAATAACGATATTGGAAAGTAAAGTATATGTTTTTGACGAGAAAATCTCCAAAAAAAGCCAATTTTAGGACTCATATTTTTTATCAAAGCTGAATTTTGACAAAGGAAGAATATATATTTAGGTTGTAGTGAATGGCTCTACCAACTTATGAATTTGAAAGAAGAAACGGCAATGTTTGAGCAACAATATATTCGTTAGAAGTCGAGTCAATGGAAATTATTTGTCTGTGAGGAGAGCCACATATTTCTGTTAATCAAGTTTGATGCTAAGCAACCATTTGCTAAAGCAACCTAAAACACATCCTAAATTTAAGTTGTGTGGTCGTGCTGTATTATGGAAGGGTTTAGGCTATAATCTAAACCTTTTGTGTTCAAATTCTGTTGGTATACTGCTCTTGGTAAAGGCTCTGATACGGAGTCACAAAAATACAGAAAAAATACCGATCTGTATTTGTCTTAAGTTAAATCTATATTTTCGGATATTCGTCATTTTCAGTTTCAGGATAACCGTTTCTAAAGTTTGGATTTGTGACGAATCCGTCGCTGGATTTGCCTGCATTCCCCCAAAATACGGAGACATACCTATGCATATTCACCATGATTCAAGGTCATTTAGTGCAGTGTTAGTGCAACGCACAATATATGTAACAACGTTTAAAATGTCTTTACTTATCCGTTGTAATTATATAACGTCATCAAAAGGGCGTTAATGTGGACAAGGTTTACAGCTTAAAGCAACAATGTATTCGTTAGAAGTCGAGTCAATGGAAATTATTTGTCTGTGAGGAGAGCCACATATTTCTGTTAATCAGATTTAATGCCAAGCAACCATTTGTTAAAGCAACCCAAAACACACCCTAAATTCAATTTGTGTGGACGTGCAGGACGTGGTGTATTGTGGAAGGGCTTTAGCCTATAATCAAAACCTAGCTTCTGTGTTCACATTCTGTTGATATACTGATGTTTGTGAAGGTTACCCTGACATTGGCATTAATTTCCACATTTACAAATTAATAAGGACTTTTGGCAATGGGGTGACTGATGCCACGTACAAAAAAGGGACATATCATTTTTTTTTTCTTTGCAGTCGGCCTTAACCTGAAAGCCTTTGTGTTCACCGTGATGCAGTTACAACAGATTAGTTATGTTACTGTATGCTATATATAGACTTAAGCCGATGTCTCATGCATTACACTAAGACCAGAGCGTCAGCGGGCCCCGCAGGGGGACGAGAAGTCCTCGTAGACAAGGTACGTCCACAAAACTTTTAATATGTAATTTTGGAAGGATAGGTCAAAGTATAAGGCCAAAAGTCCTTTCGAGGTCATAAGAGCAGTGAAACATAGTACCATGAGCCCATTCCTCTCCTTTGGCAAGTTATCATCATTAACAAAGCCGCCTAACTGTTGACTTTGTATTTCTTATCCCAAGAATGGCCAACATGGGAAACTGGACCTACAGCAAGGCATTTGTTCTCCTGTACTTTGCGGTCATGTGGCCAAGCCCGAATGTGTACGGATTATCCAAGCAGGAAGTGGCCCATTTAAAAAGTAATGAATATTTTTTGTTCTTGTTAACCTTGTTCTTGTCAGTACCCATGATGTTTGCAATAAATTCACCAATTCATTCTGTGTGTATTGCGATTCTAATTTAGTCTTTACAACATTTACTTGCCAGGACGGATCTTAGAAATAAAGGCTAAGATTGACCAGGCGATACTGCGGGTTGTGCGCGCCCGGGAATCCTTGTCACAAAGACTTGTCTTCAACCCGCAGCATGGTAAGATTTCTCAGTGACATTTCCCTTTGTATGTTTACCTTTATAATCATAAAGGGAAATCATATTGTTTTTGCTCCGTTTCCTCTCGAAAGAAATAGACCCATGATCTGGACTAGACGTCTATTCTGTCACCATGGCTATATGGTAATGAGGTAGGCACAAGTTGGTGTCGATTACATCATGTAGCATTTAGTATATGAGAACAAGAGGGGCTGGTCACCTTGTACATATACATGTATGTGAATGTGTTAGAGTAATAATAAACAGCGCAGTACTTTGTAATAGGCCACAGTTAGACAATGTGAAAGGTAAAATATATGTATTTGCTGGCAAATGTTACCATTCAAGTTTAACCCTATCCAGACTTTAATATCTAACATATCTTAGTTGGACATTTATAACGTCAATTATGCTCATTGCAACATACATTTTGCTGATGTCGACTACATATTTTATTTTGCCGTCAAGTCCTAACGTTACCACATTTTTCTTTATGTCGAAAATGCAATCCCCTATTATGTCGTACACTTGTTGCAAAATATGGCACAACAATGAACACATAGCGGGAACAGGCAGGGCTAAGAGGAAATCAGAGGCGAGACAACGTTATGTCAGATATGACCAGTTTTGTCAGATATGACCAGTTATGTCAGATATGACATTATCATCTTTATGAACAGTTTCAATTTTTGACAAACTAATATGGCTTTGAGGACACTTTTACCAGAAAACGGTTTATGACTTCGTTAACACAAATGACAATATTCAAATCAATGCCTCTAACTTTTATATTTTATTGGATATGCTACAAATGAAAGTATTCTCTAAAACTTTAACATTTCAAGTTGCTTACTTTTGACAAAAATCTCATTTCAATATCAAAATACAATATAGAAATAATGGCAATTGACAATGAACTTGTTGTACTTTCAGTACATCACAGCATGTGCCCAACATATAATCCTAAACCATTTGTTGACATTATGATTGTTACAATATTTAGTTACATACTAAAAAGAATACACTGCACCTAAAAAGCCCTAACATGACTCGATTTGGAAATTATGTTCAGCTTGTAAGGACTTAAAGAACAGGAGTGGACATGCCATCATACAGACAAACTACAGTCAATAGCACATCTAAATGTTGACCTTGATGAGAAATATTTTCTTTGTCACTGTTTATTACTACATATAGTAAAGGTGTGTTATTCTATATAGTGTGGTTGTTCTATATAGGCAATTTAAATGATACAGTAACCTTTCTTGTCCCTGCAGGATGTTTTTGTAGAGTTGTCAGCAGTTGTCTATCATCAAGACATGGTATTTGTGTTCTGTCTGGAGATAGAAATTTACAGTGAAATTGGTGATTTGTATGGAGTAAAATGCCTCTGACAGTAGGATTTTGTGCCACACTATATGCAACCATACAACAATGATACACTGTCTAAAGAAATTATATCAACAACATTGTGAGGATATGGGAGGAAGAAATTAGTATTGCACAATTAGAAACAATGTAAAGGCAAAAATCACCGCAACTTTGTATTTAGTCCTCTTTTATTCAAGTCCCTGCATGGGAAGTTTAGGGCGGTAGGTCCATTCACTGCAGTTTCCCTTATCCAGTTATGCAGGGTGTGTGTTTATAGCCAAATGGTAAATTCTCATCTCAATAATGCAAATAACCTTTAAAGTTTTAAAAAATTCTACAAAACGGTTACCGGTATGCCTTACAAGTTAGCATATCTAGATGGTTATGTCTCTCAACATGTTTACTTAGTATACAGGTATGACGAGTATTGCTGTATGATATATATATATATATATATATATATATATATATATATATGTATATATATACATGATAACTAGGTTGGTTTTAGTGTAATTTTTATTGGAATTTTAACCGGAAGTTTTAACTTCTGACATCATGTGTATCCAGAGTTGTGAAGTGTCTTTGTACTTACAGTAGCTACAGTGTCTCTTTGTGGCCATATGTGTTCAAATAATTGAGTTTTTATGTACAATGTTGCACATAATTCCCTTTTTATTCTGATATTGACATTTTCTAGCGTGTCCCTTCTTAAAACTAGAGTCAATTTCAAACACATTTATTCCCCTTTCGACAACCCCAACCCCAGTCTGAATACGGTTAAAGGCAGCAAATTTGTTTGCTGCTGCACAAATGAATGTGAAAATAGTCTGTTATTTCCTCGTTATCGACTTAACTATAATAATGTCTTTTCGCTGCAGGGTGTTCGGATGGCTACTCGTACCTCGCACATACGCGCCTGTGTTACCGTGCCTACAACAGACGGAAGAACTATGATCAGGCTTTGGCGATCTGCCAAACTGACGGCGGCACTCTGGCTATGCCTCGCGACATCGCAACCAACGACTTTCTTATCGAGTTGAAGAACGCCGCGAACAGGAATGCGTTTTTCTTCTTTGGACTTGACCGTAGAAATGGCTCGTGGAATTACGTTGATGGCGGAGGACTGCGGTACACCGACTGGGGTGAGAGAGAGCCAAATAATTATGGTGGAAACGAGGAATGCGCAGACTACTTCCCTGCAACAAAAAGTGTTGAAATATTACGAAATAAATGGAATGACGAACGCTGTTCGAGATTGGTTGGTTTCATCTGTGAAGCTGGTAAGTTGAGGTCATGGTTCTAGGGGGGAAATAATGTATATCTATAGTTACCTTTAAAAACTTATCAGTGACTTTGTAAAGTTACATAAGGGGGAGGGTCACAACTAAGTGTATATCGAGTCTGTATAAGGTACAGATTGTAACATGTGTATGCTTAGAATTTTATATTGTATTTGCAATGTTTCTTCTTCTGCAGCTGTAAAATCTTCAATGCGGTTCACATCTGTTGTTTCTGGACCGAAAGACCTGAAAGTGTGCACAGGGGAGGGTACAGTGGGCCAATACTCTTAGGCTTATTTCGTCATACATCATCTTATTGTTGTTGTTTTGGCCATTTAAAACCCAATTTGAATTTTGACCCCTGTATGTACACTCTGGTATTTCAACCGGTTGACCGGAAAATTGGTACAGAAGTGCATTAAAGATATGCGATTCCAATAAAACTTTTGTCATACATGCTTAATCTTGCAATTAATGCCAACTTTTGGCTCCTCAACCCTGGTTTCACAACGAAAGGAATGAAATTTCGTATAAGAGTGCCTGCACATATGTTCAAATGGACCAATTACACTGTTGGCATAAAGTGAAAGAAATTACGTTGAGAATTTTTTTAACATATATATATATATATATATATAAATGATACTAAGTCTCCCTTAGACCCACAGTTTCAAGAGCGGTGCCTGGTCTTTTCAGAATTTAGTAAAGTATAATACATTGATAAAGTTTGTCACATTCCTACATCGTCTATGAATTTGTCGTGAAATGCTGTAAATTCATATTGGGCTTGGTTGCATTAAACTTTAAGCCAGAAAAAGGCTTGTTGCAAGAGGTAAAGTTTCATGGACTCATTTTGATGTAACGTTACAAACAGTATAGAGATTGAGCTATTTTTTTTTGCATGTAGTTGGCAAATGTCCCGAACTGACAGCGCCTACAAACGGTGCCATGAACGGTTCCAACTCCTACGGGGACGTGGTTACCTTCATTTGCAACACAGGATACAACCTGGTCGGTTCTTCTACACTTACCTGCCTGTCGAGTCTGGCCTGGAGTGGAAATCCACCAACATGTGCAAGTATGATGTTAATAACATGGATTGAGACCCTATTATTGTCATAGAATATTAAGAAAAAAAAAAAGATATTAGAATGTTGGAGGGAAAATAGAAAAATATTTTCTTACTGGGTCTTACAAATGGTTCCATGAATATGATAACAAGAAAAATCACAAACTTAATTGATTTTTCTAAACCTATTTTCAACTAAATTTTTAGAAAAAGTCACCAAGATTGGTAGTCTTAGGACACGTCGTTCGGCAGTCTTACGACGTCAAAGTTGGCGCCGACACTTTTAATACGCCTCCCCGAGTCTGAATAGGGTTAAAAACAGCAAATTCATTTGCTGCTGCACAAATGAATGTGAAAATAGTCTGGTATTTCCTCTTTTTCGACTTAACTATAATAATGTCTTTTCGCTGCAGGGTGTTCGGATGGCTACTCGTACCTCGCACATACGCGCCTGTGTTACCGTGCCTACAACAGACGGAAAAACTATGATCAGGCTTTGGCGATCTGCCAAACTGACGGCGGCACTCTGGCTATGCCTCGCGACATCGCAACCAACGACTTTCTTATCGAGTTGAAGAACGCCGCGAACAGGAATGCGTTTTTCTTCTTTGGACTTGACCGTAAGAATGGCTCGTGGAATTACGTTGATGGCGGAGGACTGCGGTACACCGACTGGGGCGAGAGGGAGCCAAGTAATCATGGTGGAAACGAGGAATGCGCAGACTACTTCCCTGCAACAAAAAATGTTGAAATATTAAGAAACAAATGGAACGACGAACGCTGTTCGAGATTGGTTGGTTTCATCTGTGAAGCTGGTAAGTTGAGGTCATGATTTTAGAGGGGCAAATAATGTATTCTTTAGTTACCTTTAAAAACTCTTCAGTGACACTGTAAAAAAAAAGAGGGAGGGTCACATATCGCGTGTATATCGCGTCCGTATTAATTGCGGCTTTTAATATATGTATGTTTGAATTTTCTGCATTAATAATGTTTCTTCTTCTGCTGTAAAATCTTCAATGCGGTTCACATCTGTTGTTTCTGGACCGAAAGACCTGAAAGTTGGCACAAGGGTACAATGGGCCAATACTCTCAAGCTTTTTATTCATACATCATTTTATTGTTGTTGTTTTTGCCATTTTAAACCCAAACTAAATTTTGGCCCCCTTTACTCTGGTATAACAAACGATTGACCGGAAATTCGGAACAGAGGTGCATTTAAGATATGCTAATATGAGGCCAATAACACTTGTGTCATACATGCTTATTAATGCAATAAACATCATTGTGATTGTGATTGTCATTGTCATTAATGCAATTATATGAAATGCTGTAAATCCACATTGTGCTCGGTTTCATTACACTTTGAGCCAGAAAAATCGTGTTGTTGCGAGGGTTGATGTTTCGTTGACTTGTTTCTTTGTAACGTTACAAACAGTATAGTAATTGGGCTACTTTTTCTTTGCATGTAGTTGGACGATGTCCCGTGTTGACAACCCCTGAAAACGGTATTGTGGGCGGTTTAAGCCTTCATTTAATGTATTTTAACATGCTTTTCAATGGGCAGCCCTAACGTCGATGTCTGACCTCGAGCCGCAAGGGTTAACCGAAGAGGATGACCCAAGAAAGGAATAACGGATTCTTAGATATTTGTATGTAGGTAACTAAGACCAAAATGTACAAAATATGGTACTAATTATGCAAATTAGGGGATAATCGTGTAATTAATAAGAAAATTATACAATACCATGTACCAGTTCTTAAAAACATTTTGTCCTTTATTTGTCTTATGTTCTCACCTATGAATCGTCCTTTTATGTATGCTGTCTGATTTTCGTGGACAAGTTTTAAGATGTTTTAATTCTATTGGCAAGCGCAAATGCAATTAGTTTGTGGTCGCAGTTAAGCAGACTGATTGGTCTCCAATTCTTTAACATTTGTAATTTATTTTTCTTGTATAATAATTTTATCAGTGCCTTTCTTTGTGTATATGCCAAAGTTTTGTTTTCCATAGTAAATCTAAAACTAGTTAGAGAATTCACAGACTGGTTTTGAGTTGATTTATACTATGTATTTCAGGGTACCGGGTATACATTGTAAAGTAGTAGTTGATTGCACATGTATATCAAAGAACCGTACATAAGGTTAACCTCGGCGACGAAGGACTGAATCAAACGGAGGTTTGTGTAGTGATGGGGATAGCCCCCATTGGAATATTCAGTACATTTATTCTCTATCCAACCGGTGACCGAAGTTAGCCGGGTCATCATTATGTTCTAACGTCAAGCACTTTAACAGTTTCCCGTGCCAAGTGTACGGAAAAACTTTTGTCCTTCCATACTTACTTTATTTTAGCTGCGCTAGTCCTTGTCTTCAAAGCAGAATCTAAACAACTTGTAATCCATTGGTTTTATGACTAGTTTGAAATATGTGACTTATTAACCTTTCAAAACCAGGTTTTACTTAATAAGTATCCATATAGCAGGCATAACCACCCTTCGGCGTAACACATCACCTTCAATTCCAAACGACAACCACCTGAAAGCACATCACTTCATATTTTATAGATATTGACATAAAGCTGGCATATCTGTCTTGATTATTTTTTTGACCTCGTGTAAGGATATCATCCCACATTGTAAAAGTTAAGCTGAAAATAAATAGGCAAAAGCTATGTTATATCTGTCTTTATTGGTCTTTTTGAAAGCATCTTATTTGTCTAGATCTACCTTCAAAATTACTTTTTTTTAGGCCAAACGACGAAGCATTCCATTCAAATTGTAAAAAGCACAAGCTCATTTACGAAATAAAAGCTGGGACATATTGGTCTTCATTAAAACAGCCATAAGCATACGAAACATCGTTACAATATGTAACAGTGTGTACTGCATATGATGTGCAAGGAGTGCAGTCATTCCAAGCTATGTGAAAAGACCGTTCCCTTAAATCATTAATCCTGACACAAAGAATGCCTCAACAAAAAAAATAAGGGGCGAGTATTGAACCCAGGACCGTTTAGGTTCCGAGTCGAGCGCTCTACCTTTTGCGCCACACATACCACACAATATGGCGCAAGTATCATCTAAGTAATTCAGACAAAAGTATATTTCGAAATATATATATATATATATATATATATATATATATTCTGTCATAATCTGATGCATCTTGTAATCCTCGAAGTGTAATATAGAAACTCTTATATTTAGCTCTATCTAATAATGATTAATTGGAAGATGCCTTGAAAAGGGCCCATTGCATCATATGTTTATAGCCTTAACGTATTACAGACGGGGGGATCTACAGACTTTCTGCAACTTATGATTCACTGCGTATCGAGTCACGCGTTCTATCTACTTAGCATGACTTCGCAGAAGCAGTGAATTGCACATTCCATTATAAAGACTGGAAGTTGACAGCCGACTTTGGTAATTCCGCTTATTTGTGTTGGAATTGCATTTCGACTTTGATCCAGAATAACTTCTACGAACACAGGAGAACTTAAGATAACTGATTAGTTCATAGTGAGGCCTGTATGCGATTTTTTCAAAGAAGTAGTTTGTTAAAATCTCTTCCCGATATGGCGACCTTAAAATAGTTTTGATTCTGGTTGAGGTCTTAAAACAAACTTATTCGCCTACGGGGATTGGTTAAAGGCCACAAAGTGAGAAGGCTTGGCGCCTTAAAATCTATAGCAGGATTCAGAAACAATTAACGAGAATTTATCCAATAATTAATCAAATCAACAGCTTATTTGCATAATTTTCAAGCAAAGTTTATAAATCCACTGCATTTCATGATTATCATAGTTCTTTTAAACATGCAACATGTGTATCTGAGAAATAGAGCAATGTAAATACATCTTAATAATGCAAATGGCGACGGAAAATATAAACGATTTTTTTTAATTTAGATATCCTAAGTGAAGACTTACATGTGAGATACTAATCATGCAAATTAACAGATAATTTGCATAATGAATAAGGCAAGTTTAGAGTTCTACTGATTTCAATGATATGACTTTTTTTTTCAAACTTTATTCAGATAAACTAAAAAAAACATACAATACAAGAAAACTTAAACAAGAACATACAAGTGCACATACACTGACAGGTAAGTACTTGTGATAGTGATATTACAGAAACAGGTATAAGGGTGCCCACTTTTTGTTATGTTTACTTATTTTGTTTTTAGCTGTTGCGATATTTTTTTCCCATTTTATGTACATATTTAGCGAAGGCAATAAACATGTGGATGGATAGATTCGATGTCTCCCGGTTTTTATAGATATATATTTTGCCCAGTAGAATTATAACATTAGCAATTACTGGTGTTTCACTCGATAAATCGCATAGTAATACATTCAATGGGTTGTTTATATCTAGGTAATGTCCTGTTATGGAATTATACCAAATTTGAACCTTTTTCCAAAATAAAAATACAATGTGACAATTCCAAAATAAATGTTACGCTGTTTCATCATCCTCCCCGCACAGAGAACATTTCGAACTGCTTTTGATGTTCCAAATATACAGCATTCTGTTTGTAGCTAGAAACCTATGCAAGAGTTTAAATTGGAAGATCCTGCTGGCGGAATCTATTGTAAGTTTGTAGGGGAGCTGAAATATTTGTCTCCATGGGAGGGGAATGTTAAAATCATCTTCCCAGTAAGGCATGGTGTTTTCTGGATTTATCTTAATGCTTATGACTTTTTAAGTTGTCACAAATGTAACTTAGAAAGAGAGCAGAGAGTAAGAGGTGTATATATGGTTCCCCTTGCGTTTTTTTTTAATTGCAGGATCAAAATGTGTAGAGTAGCTAAAGTAAACAAACTCTGAGAGGCATATACATAAAGTAGTATGAGAGTATAAGATCCTGACATCACAAAAATCAAATCCACCTCTGTAGGGTTGCTCTGACACCTGTTAGATTCTCAAGTCTCAGGGGATTAGTTCTTGCCCGAGATCTTTAATATTTATGATATTACGTCAGACATTGGTTTTGGGCACACAAAGACTGACGATTCGGGGCTCCCTAGCACTTCGTTTTCGTGTCATTCACAAAAGCTGTAGTTGATAAGAGGTTATGTGACGTTATAAAAAAAATGTAACGAGTCACACATTTATGTCTACAGACATCATTCAACATAACAAACCTGGTTTATTCGGCGAAGATATGTGTTCGTAGAAGTCTAGTTCATAATGATTAGGTACTTGGTCAACAGGAAAAACCCAATAGTTCGAGAAAAAGTGACCGTAATGGCGTAGTGGTGGCTATGCAAATTTGGCCGCCAAAATAGGTTTGCCAGTAATTAGGATACTTTTACGACGTTTGAATGTCGGGGTTATGTTAAAGAATATGCATCTGAAGACATTCAAGGCTTAATAATCAAAAATTAGGATCGATATCTGTAGATATGACGTCATTTTATGACACCATTTTGACGTATCTGTGCTTGCTATTGACAACAGAAGTCTTAGATATAAATAAGAAATCCTGAATATCTAATATAAAATGTAACACTTAGATATTGATACGTCTGGATGAATACGGTTATGGTTGAATAATATGCTATATGTCTTTAACCCTTTAGAATTGACTGATAACGACCAATCATTATGACTCAACTGAACGCAGGATTGAGTTGTATTAATTGTGTATTATTTCTCTAATTCTATATAAATATAATGCACTGGCTTCTTTGCCAAGTTCTAGACTATGCTTCTTCCTTGCATGAATAATGTATTCTGGTAATTGGTTATGTCAAATTTGCAGTATCATTGATAATGCAGATGCATTGCAGACGTCAAAATAGCCTATTTACATACGTTTACAACAGGTAAAAAAGTTAACCCAATTCTGTGGCGTACGTGAGATTTTTTTTCTTTATTTCGCCTCGAACCCCCGCGCCTGTTTTTGTCTACAATTTAAGGTATACATCATTAATATTAAGCGTTGCTATCCATTCTGAGTGCCGTTATGCTTGCGTGACTTAAAGGTAGAGTAGGACATAACAATATGAATAAATGAGTTTATCCGCCATCTCTAAGTGTGTTCTTTAAGCATTGTCTCCCGATCGTGTCACTTTTTCGGCCGCTCCCTTGCAGATGAAAGATCTAGTGGCCCGATCATCGCAGGCCACGTCGTACCATTGGTCAGTTCCCCAGACGTTCTTCATCACTATGGCAACGCAGTAGTTGATCTTGGCGCCGTCCGGTTGTGGGAACCAGGTTCTGACATCCATTGGTGACCTAATATGTAATAACAACACAGACCATATAATGCTGTAGGATAGGATTCCAGTGCCGCAGTATCTTGACGGCATAACTGGGTCTTCTTGAATGCGCATAGAATTTCGTAAAATGGTTTAAGATTGTATTGAGCAGTTCTTCTTGTGCCGTCTGACTTCAGAAGCAGATATAACAGAAATGACATATCCAATAGCTTCAGTTTAACATGGCTAATGATAAAGATACTCACCAGTCCATGTAAGTCACTGGAATACCATCGGTCCAGACGAAGGTTCGGTTCAGGTGGGTATCGTATAGACCTTAGGGTAACAAATTTCTATCAATCATCTGTTGGTATTCAATACTGAAAACTAATTTAATGTAATGAAGCGTAGCGACAGCTGCATTTTTTATGTCTCGGCAATTCCTTTCGAAGATATTACTAGAAAATGCCTGTATGGATTGTTGTAATATTAATATTTGGTATTTGGATATGTGTTTAGAAGACAAAGAATGCACCTTCTTGTGTCATCTTAGGGTAGCGGAACTTTCGGCGTTGATATTTCGTGTTCTGGTATATTTCCAGTTTGTCTTTATCAGACTGTATGCCCTCATATAATATAAACACAAATGCTAGCTCTAGCAATGTGGCGTTTATGTTTTATTTTATGTATGTTTTATCAAACTTGTAATTTTTAATCAAACCTTTAAATATTTTACACTTTACCAATAAAAAGCATCGGATCAACGATGCGTTTGACGACAACATTGGTGACCAAAAGCAGGTGGAGGAATTCCATCTCAGCCCGATCAGAGATGCTGGTTAAGTTGGCACCATACTCTCGGCACTTGGCGTCTGAATCCTCCCAGTTCACCGGTACGTGATGTCGAAAGGTCTGGTAGCAGTTTCGGCGGAACAGATGCCAACCGCACGGGCAAATGAAACCTAGTAAAGTTGATATATCAGGTACAGAATTTACTTCTTAAGATACCCTTGTTTATCAAGCTTGCAAATTATTATAGGAAATCATGTATAGACAAATATAAGACCGCACCAATTTAATTTGGTGCTTCTCGGATTTCCCGACCCATTCTATCCGATTAGGAAAAAAAATAGTTCCAAGAAAAATAATAAATGTTTTTCTATTGCAGGGGCACATACTGCTGATAAACCGATCAGAGAGTTTCTTTGTAGTCACATGATCAGAGCAGTGGTATCAAATCAAAGGAAGAGATTCATTGAATAAATAATGCCAAGTTCACCCCAGACGTTTTGCAATTTTGTTTCCTTTTTGTTTTTGACCAGCCCAACAATTTACTGAAAAAAAATCCGAGATGGAACAAATTAAATCGGTGTATACTTACTATATAAGGGCGTTATTTTTTACCTGCATCGTCAGGCAGGTGCTTCACCTGTCGACTGGCACTAAACGTACTGACGTTGAACGTTGCTATGAATCCGCGACTGTTACCAATATCAGCATCCTGGCTGGTCGCTAACATGGCCAAACGCATTTCGTTGGAACTCGACACATAACGCTTCTGTTCGCCCTCACCGCGACACAGCCCGTGGATCGTGTTCCACCCTACTGTCAGAAACCTATCCCTGACTTGTAGCACACGGCTCCTACAGGGCAAATCTACGTCCAGCAACAGAAGACTGACGTAGCTTCCAGGAGGACCATCGATGGTCCACAGGCAGATAACTGACCGGGGAAAGGCAGTTGGATATCCAGGGGTGTAGACTAGACCACAGCGGTATTGGTCAGGGTGGCCACATCGGACATACCCACAGGACGTTTCCCTCGCCATGCAATCGTCATCACACACTGAAAAAAAATAGTTCGGATACCGTATACCTCTGGAAAATATTTCATTTGTGCAAATGTATGCTACATTTTAAAATGTATACATGAAAAATTCAGGTTCCACTTAATTGTCATAAGTATAAAGTAAAAGTTCCATCATTTTTAGGTAAATTATGCGATTTGAACCATTATTTGCATATAATAGGCATCTGTTAATGTTCAACCTCTGAAACATAGCATACTACCATAAATTAGATCAATAGAAGTTCCACTATAGAAACACTGAAATGTCTCATTGATTACACGAGTCGAAGACTTTTATTAGCTTTTATTGTGTGCACCTCTTTGGTATTTATTAAAAATAGAAAGAAAATAATTGCACTGGGTAAGCCTAGGCAGCCTAAACTTTGTAACCGACTGGCATAAGTCATCAAGTCATCCGTTGCTTTGTTTACTTTCTTTGAGACACTGTTGAAAAATATCCAGAGTAGAGGCAGAAATACATATCTAAAACAATTGTGAATAAAATCAAAATATATCTGCCGCCAGAAAATTGAGGCTGGGGCATGTCCACAACAAAGTATGCCTTAACCTGCTGCTGCAGTACCAAGAGAAGAGGGGACCACCCTTTACCCAGAGCCTAATGTCTTCCACGTACATACGTTCACACCAATAAGAAACAGAAAACGATCTATAGAGATGATTTCAAATTTTCTTGGGGAGAATCAACTGTTATAAACCTCTATAGTAGTGTACATATTTTGGCCCAGATGGTTATTACCGTATTCATTCCGATTAAATTAAGCACTTTCTAAACTTTTCAAAATCAGAGCGGCGTTGCGAAAGTCGTTCTTATGGACCCATGATAACACTTACACTGGAGAGCAATCCGTATGGAAGTATGGTAGCATAAACACTAGATGATAGTACTATGTACCTAACACGAACACTGAGTAAAAGGTCCTATCTTGACATATAATAAGCAAGATCACAGTCCTGTATGGATGTTTTGAAGTTTTGTTGATCACAAATATCAGGAAAAGCATACAGAGACAAGCACATTAGAAACGATATATATTTTCATGGAAGGTAGCGACAACAAAATGAAGCTAAACGATCAAAGTTGTCTTTGACTTCTTCCCCAAACATATACTTCCACATACAGATTTTGATCATAATCCGTTTGTAGCATTTTATTTATGAGAAGATTCTAAACAAATCAAACAGAAGACAATACCAAACAATAGCCGAGAGAGAACGAGGTTACATTGTTTAAGATTAAAATTGTCTTGCTGCCTTGATAAAACGGTGACGTTACACAGATAGATAGCGTTCTTCCGTTACCTGTCATATCGGGTATATATGCATTAAGTTCCTCTCTCACAGTCAATTCCGCATTTTCAGTCAAGTCCTTGAAGTTGTAGTTTGCGGTAGTTTCACATCTATCAGCGCGATGTGGTGAGGGATCTAAGCATAATAAAAACGGGCGTGTAGATGTTATTTGAAAAATTGGCTGTCAGATATATGTACATATCTAAAAGAATTAAATTTCCAAAATATTTAGAGCCTATGCAGATTCTTCAATGTTTTATATTGCAAAATTGATTATGCAAGTATGAATATGAACACAATTCATATTGTTCTCAAAGATACAGATTTGCCAAATTGCCTTTGTTATATGCGGAGAAGTCTTTTTGCTTGGCGAAATGCCATATTTACATTCTACAATTTATAATGCAAATGTCTTTTACATTTAAGTAATCTGACATATGTACCGTGGTAAAATTCTTTAACTATAACTTAAACACGCCACGGATAGGTAATTTGTACCTCTATCTATATAGCCTGGATAACTACTCTTCGGCTTAACACACCAGCTTCACAAGAACGTGGCGCGACAGCAGCTGGTTATATTACGCTGAACGATCCGTCACACCTAACTTTTGCACATCTATCTGCAAGCGTTCACTACCATGGAAGAATGACAGCTTTACGTTGACATTATGCAAATTATCATCTTATCTAATTCTGTGATAAAAATAAGGTTTCTCCATATCTGTATAAATGCAGAACCGACCTTTGGCGTAACACACCAACTTTGGCAGCAGCTGAGTTTATTTATTTGAATTCGCTGCTGTCTGTTGACATTGATCGAGAGCCGAGGTCATCATTATTAACCAGCACCTAAGATACGTTTTTAGCTAATACCAGCATTTATTCTATTTTACACTTGTGAAAGCCATTTTATGCAAGTCATATCTAACAGACAATAAAGGGTGCGGACATCAAGATTTGTTAAAAAACAACAACATAATTTCAGCCTTGAATTATGTACAACATTGGTTGAAGTGTTTTTTTTTTTCAAAAGTTTTCCTATTTTCTAAAACCGAAACCGAATCCTGAAACCGAAATGGCTGCACTATTCGACCTAGTAACATCTTCTACTTTTCAAAATTTTCAAACCAGCCTTTGGGACACTTGAGATAGTTTGCTTTTGTGTACCAGCTAGCTCTGTAAAAGGTTGCTTAATCAGTGAAATATTGTAAAAACTATAGGGCTAGATTTACAAATTCTACCTCCATTAGCAACATATCACATACTCCATGATCAAAAATATCTAAGCATAAGATTGCATCATAGTACATTTCTAGCTTCCAAAAACGCAAAAAGTTATAGATGAACATCTATTTACATTTTTCTTGCGAACCAATAAAAGAAATGTGTATATCTTTACAGTTTTCAGTTCATTGCTAGATTCTGAAGGTGGACAGAAAAACCTCGTTATGGACAATAATCACACCTTTCTCACAGATGAATTCTTTCTCAATCAGGCTGCAAGGTTGAAGACTCCACGAACCTGCAAGGGAATGATATTGTTAAGTTGATAAAATATTACTGGCTCATGACATAAGGTCAAATAATACTTGATTTAGATTTGCAACAAATAAAAAAATGTAGTTAATAGCTGATCAATAGAGCTAAAGTCGTTTTATCTCATTGTACCAAACGTGAATTTTCAAACACACCGTGGGCGTCTAAAAAGGCGCAGTAGGGATCATTCAGTCTCCAAATGTATTCCTGAAAAGAATCGAATGAAATTTCCTGCTCCTTGAAAGCGTCACCCGCAGGACTTCCATCGCTCCATGTGAAGTTGGCAATTTTCTGGAGAAAGGAAGCAATAATAAGGGAAGTGAGCCGGATTTGAAATCGGTTTGTGTCATCGAAGAGCCATTATTCGACTGGCCCTAAAAGAGAAATAGAGATATGTACAATATATATTCTTGATATAATTTTCTTATATAAAAATTGTACCTTATTACTAGCGCTACGACCAATACTTAGCTTGTTTGAGCGAAAATGTGCAATAAAGGTCATTCATTCATGAAATATCAACAGGTGCAATGTTCCGGGAGAACTTTCCTCAGCTTTTTCCTTTCAGCAAAAGGAACAATGGACCATGACTTTAACGTTTGGTCCTGAGGGCATTTTCTAGTTGCGTGCATGTCAGGTAATCTACAACGTATAGCCGGAATTCGAACTCACAATCTCATGGTTCAGAGGCGAAACATGTTAGAGCTGTAACCAATGTGTCATGTGTGTAAAAACTAAAATGAAACCTCGAGACATATTGTATTCAGAAGACTAGCCGCAGCATGGTGTATACAATATAGTAAAGATAGAAGTATTGATTGTGGCTTACGTAATGAAATGACTTTGGCGTGGTAATAGATATATGTAGCTTTTAGTTCATTCCTACTATGACTTAGGTTTGATGTGAATCTCTTCTTCAGTTTTCAGAAGGAACCAGAGCAGGCGAGAAAAGCTTGATTAAATAAACCTGTCTTTCCTTCTTGATCAAAGAAGCACCAAGCTTCATCCCTATCCATCCATCTCCAATGTTGTGTCGAAGAAAGTCGTTCTCCTGTGGAGTGTTGACGGCAGCCAGATGACCACCCAGAACTTGGCAGTAGTTCTCTGCAGCCCACCAGTCAAGCGGTATGGAAAACTTCTGGTAGCAACGTTCCTCAAACATCCTCCATTCTTTTCCACAGAGCATGTCCTTTATACGATGCTCTAAAACCCCCGAAACAAGATTGATAAAATGTTACAGTTGCTTTCTTAATTAAGTGAAACGTCACATACTAAATTTGTTCTTCGAGACATTAAGCAGAACACAAATGAATAAGAAATTGCAGGCAATGTAGAAAAAAAGAAAAAACAAACATCAATGTAAGAAACTAACTAGAAAGGCCGACATTTGCTTAAGAGCAAATACAGCATATTTCAGCCATACCCCTTCCCACGCAACATTGGACTGTTCCAAATCACCCCTGCGCAAAAATGGAACATCCTCTTAACAGTACATTATCCCCCAAAGTGGACTGGTATTGTGAATTGATTCCAGGTAAAAACAGAGCTTGCTTCTATTTTTCAGAAAATGACAATAATCACACCTTCCATTCAGAAAATTTTCATCATGACTGAAAATTGTTGAATGACTTCATGTAATGTCATTAACAATTTTCAGTACGATAACTAGGTGTAAGTTTAAGAAAGTATAAGCTCCTTGTGATGTGGGTACATTTATTATTGCAGTGAACTTTTTTTATTCAAGTAGGGCATACGATTTAATAATTATCAAGCAGGTGCAGGTACTGTAGGAGCGTTTGTTTTCTTCAAGCTGTAAAACTGTTAAACTGTTTTACTTTGTATGCAATCAGCCATCGAGCCTATTCTTATTTTAGTTTAACAACTTCCTGCCAGACCCGGAAGATACGATTGAACCTTGTTCGAGGATTTATTTTCGTCTGTCTGGTCAGTCTGTTCATACCCTGGCGCTGAGAGTGTTTTATTGGGCTGAAACTCTGACAGTTTAAAGTTACTTACAATTTAAATGTTCAAAGTTTATGTCAAACAACAACAGCACTAGGAACACATACATTTGCTCTGGAGAAAATACAGCAGTTTTCGCAAGTTCCAGTCCAGTGATAGAAATGTGGCCACTACAGACAGGTGGTCACTATAGAGAAAATGCTGATCTATTGACTAGGAGCCATACGTTACACATGATTTCAGTATACTGATCATTACTCATATAAACATTGCACAGGTAAGCCAATTGTTTAGATGTACAATTAAGTTCAAATAATTCTGAAGAGAAATATTGATGAGAAAATAATCATTCTCGCCACTGTCTAACTTATAATTACGTATAAAAACTAAACGCAGATTTTCTAACTAACGCACCTTTCGCCGACTTCATCAAAGGACCGCCGGCTATCAATCAAACACGGCTGTTGATTAGACTTAGAGTTTCAAACAGTCATATGCTGTGTGCCAGTTGACAGCGAACGTCATGCTACGTGATGTTTTACATTGCTTGGACCTCCTTTCCTACAGCGGTGCTTCTACAAAATATTTAGACTGTAACACTGAATCCCACATGTTTTATAGAATAGAATTTGACGCAGAACAGCGTTTTTTTGCTGGGTATTTTTCTTGAAACATGTCCGTGGGAATATCAGCGAGGCGGCGACGTAGGGATATCAGACCGTCAACAAAAGTCGCACGGCGGCTAACGGCGCAGCGAAGATACTAGCGCTATAAATAAGCGCTTCAACTAAGGATGGCAACCCGTACAATATTTTTGTATACTGTTGAGCTAAGTAAAGTTTGTTGTTTATGAGGTTTTAGTTGTCTTTGAAGCTTTGACCCGAAATATTTTAAAGTCAAACTGCTGAAGAGAAGTAAGTGACTGCTACGATTATCGTAGATATGGCCCTAAAAAAACTGATAAAAGAAGCCTTCTCAATAGTCTAAAATGCAAGATCTTCGGGGGGGCTTCGCCCACCTGGGTCCCCCCCCCCACAGTGGCCCTGCCCCTGGACCCCGCCAGGGACATTCGGCGACCCCCGGACCCCTGTCCGACGCTTTGAAAAAATCCTGGCGAGAAGTCTGTACGGCCTGAGTCTTCAAGTTAACGTATTGTGTGGTCCCGCTTATGAATATTAATTAGCCTTCGCTTTCCTCTTCGCTGATTGGCTGAACCATTAATTGAATTAACTCTTCCTGCCGGCTAGACGCAGGTGCAGATGTCGGCTCTGTGGGGTGAACGTCCGAAAGGTCATGGCATGGAGAACGAAAGAAAACCAATTTCCCCTTAAAAACGTGCTGTAATTAAGCCTTTTACAGTACCTTATGCCAAAAATTTTACTTGGATCATTTTACCAACTATCTTATGCCTATCTATACCAAATGTTACTCATACCAGGGTACAGGGGTGCAAAATATATCGTTATAAGACCGTCAACAACAGTCGCACGGAGCTAACAGCGCAGCGAAAATACCATCGCTAGCGTTTCAACTTCGGATAACAAGTTATAAGTACTGTTGAACTCAGTAACGTTAAAGTTTGTTTTTAGTTGCCTTTGACGGTTTGACCTGAAATAGTGTTACGCTAAACTCCTGAAGAGAAGTTAAGTGACTGCTGAGATTATCATAGATATGCCCCTAAGAACTGATACAATATAAAGCCTTCTGAATAGTCTAAAATGCGAGAGCCTTAGGCGGGCTTCGCTCCCCCTGGCGGGAACACTGCTATATACGGGATCATGAGGCCCCGCTTATGAATATTAATTAGCCTTTGGCCTCCTCTTCGCTGATTGGCTAGGTCTTTGATTCAATTAACTCTCCGGCTGACGCGCACAGGTGTGGCTCTGTGCGGGGTCACGGAAGGTCACGTCAGGAGGCCAAAAGAAAACAAATTTCCCCTCAGAAAAGTGCCAAAATTAATCATTTTAAAGTTGTTTATGTCAAAAATTTTACTTGAATCTTGTTACCAAGTATCTAATGCCTATCTATACCAAATTTCAGGTCATTTAGTTGTAATACCAGGGTACAGGAGCCAAAAGTGTCCTTTTTTGGTCAAAAATTGGCCAAAAATCGCAAAAATAAGCATTTTGTTGCACTTTACACCAAAAGTGTTATTGAATTTATATGAAGGCATTATCAAGGCACATCTGTGTCAAATTTCAGCTCATTCGGTTGCAATACCAAGGTACAGGAGCCAAAAGTGTCCTTTTTGGTCAAAAATTGGTCAAAAAATCGCAAAAATAAGCATTTTGTTGTACTGTACACCAAAAGTGTTATCGAATTTATATGGGGGCATTATCAAGGCACATCTCTGTCAAATTTCAGCTCATTTGGTTGTAATACCAGTGTACAGGGGCCAAAATATACAGTTTTGGTCTAAAATTGACCAAAGAATCTCAATAAAATCATTTTAGGCCACACCAATTTAATTAGTTGGTTCTCGGAATCGCCGCTTCTATTTTTCCCAATTTCAAAAAAAAAAAAAAATCGGATCGGATCCACCACTCCGTTCAGTTGCCTGTTGCTGACAAACTATCGGGTTCAGAACTGTTCAACATCTGGAAGTACCAGTAGATTTATTTTTTCTCCCCCCAAATCCTTTGTTACCAATTTATTCATTTCTAGTTTGTTGCAAAACATAATTAGGAACACATAAATCATCGTAAATATGAGATACACATGGACAAGTAACGTAGCAGAAGTTCAATCATGGCTCAGGAGCATGTGCTCAAACACACAGTAAATTTTCAACTGAAACACAGAAATCGGCACCCAAATAAACAACTCAATAAATAAGTAATACTTTTTCACTCCTGTACCTCCATAGTCAACATGTTTTGGTATGCCTGAAAGGTAGAAATTCGTCTGAAAGCCGTCCGAAAATGGAGTAAACAAACCGAGCGGCAACCATTTTGTGAAGTGTGCAGCAGCGCCCCCTATCTTACTATCAGACTTCACAGCTCTTGACTTGTACTGTAATACAGTGAAGGGTCACTGGGTTTTTTCAAGGAGGTTTTTATCAAGTTGCATCTAATGTTTTGCTAACAAACAATTGTACATGTAACAAAAAAAGGGAGAATTAATATTTATTTTTTGGGGAGTGCAAGTGTATTTATGATTTTTTTCATCTGCACCAGTTCACCATGAAATGTATTTAGAGCCTTGGATGTATGGATTTTAACCAACATGGAGGGCAAATAATTCCAGCGATGTTTTTATTTTTATTTCTAGAGACAAACTTATATGAAATTTGTTGTTGCTGTTGTTGTAGTTAAAATAGAAATTCTACTAAATTAAATACAAAATAAGCTTAATTTCTGTAAAAAATACTAACATTATACTGGTCTGTTTAAGATGTTTTGTGTTTACCACGTGATAAGATAAAAATTAGATAGTTAACTAGAACGAAATATATTATATCATATTATAACAGATAAACTATTTTTAGCACACGTATACCATGGGGTCTGGGCCTGACCCCCAACTTGTTGCAAGTTTTTTTTTTTTTTTCGCCCTGTCGCTTCAATTTTTTTCTGAAAAAATCCGAGAACCAACAAATTAAATTGGTATGGCCTTAGAGGCAGATATGAAAAAAACTGAGAAAAAAGCATCAAGGTATTGGCCCATTCTACCCCTGTGCCAAATTTAAGGTCATTCGGTCCAGGAACGGCGGAGATGAATCACTTTGAAGATTTGACAGGAGAAAGAAAGAAGAAAGAAACATTACGAATACAATATATTTCACCATACTATGTATGGCTGAAATATAAATACTGTGACCATTTGCATAATCAATAATCAATTATGTTCACCTGTACGTGACTGCCAATTGCAAAGAAGTCAGAAATTCCTTTTATTTTCCACGATAAGGTTAAAGGATTCTCATTAATTGAGCAAATCTAGAACAATGTAGGCAAAGGTAATAAAGCTTATTCTACTATTTTCTCAGTTGTGCGGATGCTGCCCTTATTTGTATAATTTAGTTTGATTATGTTCACCTTATAATGATACCTACATACATTACAAGTATCGGCTTCCCGCAGTTTACCTTATGGCCTTATGACATTGCTATCAATCATGCAGATTGGCTTTTTTGCTATCATAACTAGCTGAAGAAGCATTTTGACCATTCATTGACAGGGTTTCACTTAGTTATTTTCAAAAAAGGCCACCACACTAATTTTTCCATGCCACGTAACATCACCAAAACACCACTCCCAATAAAAATGGTAACACCCCTTCCCTACAAGGCAGAGTATGCCTTAGCATGGTGCATCCGCAATTTAGTTCAATATTCACCAAAGAAAACAATTAACATCTTAACTTACTCCCTAGTAACACCCCGACTATGCCTGACCTGAACATAACCACCGATGACATAAAAAACTCCTAAAACCCACATTAAGCCAATGGCCCTGATGTTATTCCAGCTGAAGACTGCTCTTACTATTATATGCCAAAAATCACTAGAGACATGTCAAATACCATATCCGTGGCTTCAAGCTAACATTGCACCTATCTTCAAGAAAGGTGATAAATCTGATCCCTCCAATTACCGCCGGGTGTCTCTTACCTGTGTTTGCAGCAAGATTATGGAACACATAATTCACTCACAGATTACGGATCACTTTGATGAACAGTCTGTACTAGTCTAACCAACAATCAACATGGGTTCCATAAGAAAAGGTCCTGTGAAACGCAACTTATATTTACAACCAATTATAATAATGATTTAGCTACTACTTTTTACACCAGGTCCCAAACAGATATGATTAACACTGTCTTTGCCAAGGCATTTGATAAAGAGCCTCATAACCGACTTCTCATGAAATTAAAAAAAAAAACGACGGTGTTACAGACCAACTGCTCAAATGGGTAACGAACTTCTTAATAAATTCTAAGCAAAGGGTGGTGGTTCGGGGTGCACACTCTGAATGGTCAAATGTAGATTTTGGGGTGCCACACGGCACCGTCCTTGGCCCATTACTATTTCTAAATATATTAATGATTTAGCTGATGACCTAAATTCCAACATTAGACTCTTTGCAGATGACTGTATCATCTACAGGGAAACCAAAAGTGACCAGGACCATTCACTGCGACACGATGGCATTAACAAACTAGACAAATAGCAAGATGATTGGCAGATAAAATTGCATCCCGACAAATGTCATGTCATGAGGTTCACACAAAAACGCAAACCCAAACTACATGACTATGGACTAGGAAACCACATTTTAACGGAAACCAGTAATCACAAATACTTGGGTGTTACCTTAAATAACCAAATATCATGGTCCAACCATATAAATATCATTATAAGTAAAGCAGCAAGGACTTGGATTCGTTAAGCGCTATTTTCACGACTGTCCCAAATCTTGAATATGCTAGTGCAGCGTGGGATCCTCATCATAAAGACCACATTTTCAAACTATAAGCGGTCCAAAACAGAGCGGCCAGTTTTGTTTAAAACGTGCCTAACCATCCAAATTCTCAGTCAAGTGCCACTAAAATAGTCTCGGACGTGGGATGGGATACACTCAAAAATAGAAGAGGAGCCAACATACTTACAATTCTCCAAAAATCCAGACAAATTCTCCTAGCCCTGCCGGTTGATTCCTACTTGCAGCTGAACCCAAGGCAATCTCGACATAATCACCCGAACTCATCAAGACTACAGATTGTCACAAATACTATTACTTCCCAAGAACCACTATCGACTGGAATAATCTACCATATTCAACCACCCTTCAAGCTTATCCCGTCAAGTTCAAGGAAGAGGTGTTACAACACTTGAGGAACGGCCAATAAAACAGTAGTACTTCGACCTGGCTGGATTGCCCCAACACTAAGGAGTGTTACCCAGTATCAAAAAAAGAAGGATAGTTTTAACACCAACTTTAACGCTCCACTACAGTACTGCACTTTGTCGCAAGGAGACAAATTATCAAACTTGACGATTGTTTTGCCAACCCCTACATAATCTACTGAATATCATGCAAATTGATCTACAACGTTTTGAGTTATCGTGTCATCAACCGCAAAAATGCATACACTCGCCAAGCTGCAGTCAGGACGAAAAGTTCCAAGTGAACCGTTTTAGTACAGAACCTTTGTTTCTGCAAATGCCAAACGTCATGGGTTTCTATCCACAGCTACTCAAGTTATATGCAGTTGACCTACATATATAGACAAAGCACTATTTTTCTACCCAAAATATAAACTTCTTGGCGAAGGTAATTATACTTTACCTTTTACCGGACATCCCAATAGTCCTACCTCCCAAGTAGTAGTATTCTGCCATGACTGCGGTGTGAGCCTAATCACATTGGCCTGCACTGCTATGGCCAAATAATGTTCCCAATCCCCAGCACCACTGGTGGGTGTTTGGAATACCTAAGACATCATAATAACGTTAAATGTTATGATTTGATATGATTGTTTTTTGTTTGTTTTTGTTTTGTAATGGCATCTTTTATATAAAGTAAGTTCAAGAAAAATGAATGAATATGCAAATTTTTTTTTTCTGAATTATTTAACGTGGGCCGTTATTTTTCGTTTCCCTTTAGTGAATACAGTATTGTATTTTCGCGTAAGACTTACAGGGGAGCATGTTCTAGAAATGTTAGTAAAGCTTCATTTACAGTCTTGGTTCGGGAGTGGCTTCTTTTGTGCTAAATGAAGTAATTTGCTAGATAAAGCATTGGGATTCGTTAGGTAGAAATTCTAAAAAATGCGATTTTTCTTTTTCGACGGGGAAAAGACGTTCTTTTTTGTAGCCGTCTTCCACCTTTAGCCTATCAAAATGCAGAATTGGAAAAATCGGGTGAATTAGAAAGGACGTCATTAACCATTTTGAAAAATCGTCTGGTATATAGTTAGTAGTGCGTACCTGTAAAACCCGGAACTGGGTTTGTAAAAACGTTTAATTCCAATTTGAAAAGAAGCAACAACAACAACAAAAAAAAATCGGTAAAAATCGGTATACCGTTAATCAAGTCCGGACTTGCAAAAAGCTATCCTTCACTGGTATTTTCTTTTTTGTTCGAAACCGTCTGAATAGTGAAATTTCTGTATTTTTCACATTTCACGTCAGATTCATTCTAACATATAGATATTTAGTGGATGGTATCGTGGTATGGTTGCCACAGACATAAAAATGTACAATGCAAAATGAACAATATTCTTACTAAACAAAGATTTCTTTGTTGTGTGCATGTTTTTAACCCTATCCAGACTGGGGGGGGGGGGCTAAAAGTGCCTGCGCCAACTTTGACCTCCTATATCTCCCAAACGGCTTGTGCTAGAACAACCAAACTTAGTGACTTTTCCTAGAATATTGTTGGCAACAATTTTAAAAAAATTGGGTAGGTTTATGATATTTCGTGTTGCCATGGCAACGGGTTTCTGAAAGGCAAAATATAAAAATCACTAATTTTTGTTTTAACAATGGGACTTTAAGATTTTCTTTCTAAACTAAACTTCTTTTCATATATCTTTAATATCGATCACATCTTAGTTGAACGTTCATAATCAAATATTCATAAATTATGCTAATGAGATGACGTAATTGGTCAAAATCCAAGATGGCCGACAATGTCATGATGAAAAGTATAACAAGCTTATTTTCACTCAGATTTCATCACTACATGGTATTTTCTTACAGAAAACATTCATGTGAACGTTTCTAATCCATTTCCATGGGGATTTAGCGTTATATGTTGAAAAAAATGTATCTTGAAAAATTTAAGGTTGATAATCCAAGATGGCGGATAGCTAAACTACAGATGACGTCATTCTATGACGTCATTTTGACGTCGTTGCGTCGGCTTTTGACAACAGAAGTCTTGTAACACTTAAATATTGATAAGAAACCATTATTGGTAACTTTTTCAGTGAGATATCTAGGTATTATGGGAATTCCCCGTTTTAGCCAGAAATATCAATTAATGACGTCATAAGAACGTCATTTTACGTCATAATGATAGAAAAATTTCAGGAATTATAAAACTCGATGAGCACCCCCCACCCCCCCCCCCCCCCCGGAAAATTTGGTGTTCGCCCAGTAAGCCGTTTGGGAAATACGAAGGGGGGGTCGAATGAGCCCCCCCCCCCCCCCCCCCAGGCCAGGGAAGGCCCAAAAAGCCCAGTCTGGATAGGGTTAAAAGATAACATAATTTTGATAAAAACTATACGTTAGAACTTTAATGGCTTAAAAACACAGCTTACAAATACCTTAATTTTTTCCTCTTCCGTATACTCTGTCAAACAATCAGTCGAAAACCCGTATTTCAACGAAAAGTGTAGAGTACGTGACAGTCTTGAACCAAATACTTTTACTCCGGAAAGCAGCGCGGGGTCTTCTAAAGCAATTTGCAACCAGTCATTAACTTCCTCCACCGTCCATCGAGCCAGGGTCAGTTCACGGCTATTGTCAATAGCCTCATCTTTACCAATACCTTGTTCGATTGAATACTTGACTTGAAGTATAGATAATGGTAGCAGACAAGCTCCGCTTCCTACAGAAACATTAGGAAGAGTTCTGGTACTTAAAGTCTACGTACGATTTCATAGGTATAGCTTGATAAAACAAGTACTAACCATTGGTATGTTCTGAAGCGATGCAAACTTTTTATTGCTAAGAATTTGACTAACTTGTTAAAAGCCCTAGATACGTCATTGTATCTTTTTGCTTTCCTCCATATTTATTAATTGATTGATTTTATTGGACAATAATTATGGGAATTATAAAAGTCATAGTTTACCAATACAAGCATCTTCGTCAGAAGCATCCAAACAATCCGGTATACCATCACAGATGCTGTTTCTTGGAATAAAAATATTCGAACGGGCGCATGGCAGTCTGTCTGTGAACATGGCTGTACAAATACAAAAATGTCATTTAGTTGGGTTTTTTGACTACGGTTCACATAAAAAAATAAGAATCGATACTTATTCGGGCGTATAAACATACAATTTATTTACCACATCTCCTCGGGCTTTCATCTACCCCTGTCCTGCAGTCATCTTTGCCATCACAATATTGATCGATGCTGATTTCCTTGTATCGTAGCTCGTCTAGCATTGTATCCCCACAGATGGTTAATGCTGTGTCGTTTAAAACAAATGCCAAATTAGTTGTTTTATTCCCGGAAATCGTTTGAGTACGTATTTGTATCTCTATCTACATAGCCGTTGTAACCGCCCTTCGGCGTGAGACACTAGCTTCGCAGACACGCAACGAGGCAGCAGCTGGTTATATTACACTGAACGACCCGTCGCACATAACATTTGCACTTCTATATGCAAGCGTTCTTTAAAGACCACGGTTATACTATAAATTTACTCAAGAAGTTTGGCTTATGTAAGCCCTCGGTCTCGTCACAAACACCATGAATTTCACATCAGTGGAGGCAGGCTTATATAGTTAAGCAAGTATTGGCGTTACTTTTCAAAACAGTTTTAAAATGCACGTAAGCCAGTAGTCGTAAACAGATAATGTTTGAATCCTATCCAAACGGGGGGGGGGGGGGGTCTAAAAGTGCCTGCGGTAACTTTGACGTCCTATAGCTCCCGAACAGCTTGTGCTAGAACAACCAAACTTGGTGACTTTTCCTAGAATATTTTTGGCAACGATTTAAAAAAAGTTTTATAAGTTTGGTGTTGCCATGGCAACGGGTTTCTGAAGGAAAATTTGACAAAAATCACTAATTTTTGTTTAAACAATGGGATTTCAAGATTGTCTTGCTAAATGAAACTTCTTTTCATATATCTTTAATGTCTAACACATCTTAGTTGAACATTAATGATTAAATATACACAAATTATGCTAATGAGATGACGTAATTGTTCAAAATCCAAGATGGCCGCCAATATCATGATGAAAACTACAACCAGCTATCTTCACTCGGATTTCATCACTACTTGGTATTTTTTTTACAGAAAACATTCATATGAACGTTTTCAATCCATTTTCATGGCTTTTTTAGCGTTATATGTTGAAAAAATGTATCTTAAAACTTATTAGGTTGATAATCTAAGATGGAGGGTGGCTAAATGATGACGTCATTGTATGGCGTCATTTTGACGTCATTGCGTCAGCTTCTGACATCAGAAGTCTTATAAGTTAAACACTTATATTCTGATATATTCTGCCTTTATTGGTAACTTTTTGAACGAGATATTTAGGTATTATGGGAAATCCCAAATACAATTTTTTTAGCAAAAAAAAATGAAATAATGACGTCATAATTAAGTCATATTACGTCATAAAAATATGAATATGAAGAATTCAGGAATTTTAAAACTTGACGAGCATAACACCCTCTGCTAATTTAGTGATCGTACAGTAAGCCGTTTCGAAAATAGAAAGGGGGGGGGGGGGCTGGGGCCGAATGAGCCCTCCCCCCTGTCCTGGGAATGCCCCCAAAGCCCAGTCTGGATAGGGTTAAAGTACGGCTACACAGAATTCAGCGTAGTTTTATAAATCAGCTTGTAGAATAAAGCATAGCTGACTATGGCCTGTCTGGAAGTTTTTCTCAAGCAACTTGAACCAGATACATCTTGTACAGTCCTACAGAGCCCCAGTCCACACTGGTCTACTTTAAATTACTAATTATAAATATCACCATACGCCATAAAATTTTTTTTTGCTGTAACTTGTAGTTAAAAGTCATTTCAAGCAGGAGTGCATTTTCGTACAAGGGTGATTTCGGAAAAGTCTATCATTTCATAGGGAGGGAGTTGGCTGAAATATGGCATATATTTGCTCTCAAGCAAATGTCGACCTTTCTAGTCGCATGTTCGTTCATTACAGGTCAGATAACGCATTTAAAAAACATAGAAATTGTCTGAAAATGAGTCAGTTCTCAAGAATTCTATTGTGGCTTCGGCTTCCTTTTTCATTCTTCAGGTGAATGTAACAAATTACAGTTGATCATCGATTCTTGATACAGAGTATAAGAAAATGCCGATTATTCCTACAAATTTATCTATGTAATTGCAACGCATAAGAAATCTAATTATGCAATTAATCATACCACAATTCTTTTCCTCCGTAAAATCCAAGCAATTAGGTACCCCATTACAGCTATCATCAGGAATGCCGCACTTGTGGGTTGAATCACATGTTGTTCCAAAGCAACTGTAGTCCTCTAGAAAAAAGAAAAAAATCAAACTAGATCCATAAAGAAGATCAATGTACTTTAAGTAGAAACTAAAAACTGCGAAAAGAAATTCTCTAGTACGTTGCAGTAAGTGAAGATGACAATGATTAGGTTTTGCACCAGCTTATCCTCTGGGAACCAACAGAAGGAAAGAGAAGAAGGGGCAGAATGCGTACAACCTTCATTAACAACCTTAAAAGGGACACACAAATCAACAACATCTCCACAGCTGAGCTTCGCTCCCTCATGGAAGACAAGTCTGAGTGGAGAAGAAGGATCCATTGCGACCCGTGAAGGCATCCCAAAGATGTCCACGTTCAAGGTTCAAAGTAGCACTGTTTCCTTCTTCAAGAGTATTTTACCAATAAATTTGCTTTATTGGTAATCATCTAATTGTTATTACACATTTATGTTTTGTTATCATTTGTATACCATTTCAATTATCTCATTTGAATTTGTTTTCAACAGTTTGTCAGGAGGAGGTCTCCGGTAAGCCTTTTGGCTTCTACCTCTCTCCCGCACAGTTTTTAACCATCAGTTATCTTTATTGTATGCATGCCCTTTTTTTTATGTGCAAATAAATCAAATCAAATCAAATAAGTAACGGTTGGTCTTTGACCCTGATTATTATTATCTGTATCCTGGCAGGGTTATAGCCAGCGCAAAGCATACATTTGGTTCACTGTTATGATCTTACCTTCTAAGTCAACTTCTTTTAAAGTAATAGAAAAAGAACAACAAAAACTTTACCACAGCCTTGTTCATCCTCCCAGTTGCTGCATTCATTTATTCCATTACAGAAGAGGAAAGTGGAAGTGCACTCCCCTGTGCTGCATAGGTGGTCATGATAAGTTCCATGATTTGGATCAAAGACGCCTCTAAGAGACAACATCAGTCTGATATAACTGTTCAGGCCTTTCCACGCCCCGATGCAGCTTCCTGTAATAAGAAATATTTTACGACTGTTTTTGACATTTAATGCATTAAAAGTTCCCAAATTACTGAGCAGTTGCCAATATAATAATGACAGATTTATGTACATACATATCTGACAAAAAAAAGTGAAATTCGCTAAACGTCGTTTAAGCATTGAATCCAGATAGTGTAAACTTACTGGCTTTAGTCTTTTACTGGCAGTTAGTCCATTCATAGCTGAAGTGCTGGGCTACGACATTACACTAAGTCTAGAATATCGAGTTGCCTCTTCAATACACTTTGTTGAACGTAGAGCCAATAGATAAAAAAATCAAGTCGGTTGCGAGTAAAAATTGGATAATTCTTTTTTTTTTCTTAACAGAAAGACTTGAAAGCAAAGCCAGGCTGGTAGGTAAACAACCCATAGAGAAACATTGGCCGGTGGTCAGAGTGTAGCGGTAATCTAGTGTAGCTACCAGATTGGAAACAAGGCATAACCTATAGTTCCTCATTTTTCTAAGCACACTAAGTCAATAGAAAGCTACCTGCAAGAGAGTCTCCTTGCAAATCAGGCTTATTTTGAATGATATGTTAACAATGTAGTGGTGATGATGATAAAGACTGGCAGCAACAGTTCTATTCTAAGAATGAATAGATTTTACGAATGAATTTGACATTTCTGAAACAGTACAGAATAACATGTACTAAATACAAAATTACGGAAAATCTGGATAATGGAATGGCCCCCTCCCCGCCATTGTTGACGACAGTCGATCTCAAATCAGGACGAAACCCGAGTGGAAGTAAAAAAAGTCATACGAGCGAGATCCACCTGGGTTCAGTAGACGCTAAGACACACGTACCAACTGTAATGACGACCTAACTGACATTCGTAACATCTAAAGACTCAACTTGAGTAAAATCTGCACACTAGGAGCGCCACCTATAGACACATAAGCTGTTTTATCAGCAATTAAGGGCGTAACAACTTTGATCCTTATTAGTTTATATTTCTTTCATCCTAACTGAAGATTGTTCAGCCTTTCTGTAACTTACAGGGTCATCTTGCTTAGATTGACAACATACTTTGAAGACAAGTTGAAAATATCTCCAATTTTTTTTTTCAAACAAATCTGGCAAATTGTATTCTAATGCCTTTCTGTTTTGTAACCATTGTTTCTGGCTGCAGGCTTAGACAAGATTCCCCATGATTCTTAATTAGTTTATGTAGTCCAGAGGGTCAATTGACGTTCTCAAAACAGGGATCAACTACATTGGTTTATGGTTATTGCTGTTTCCATGACACAAAATTTCGCAGCATGGTGAGGTAGCAAAGAGAAACGCTATAAATTCAAATTGCTAACAACAGTATATTTCATTACCACATCCGATTTCATCCTCTGCATGGTAGTATCTGAAGGCAACGATCCGCATACAGTCAGGATTTCCATCGCAAAATTGATGCGATTCAATACATCTATTTTCCCCTCTACAAAAAAATCCACCAACAGACGTGCAATATTCTTCTGCAATGTAAAAAAAAGTCATGATGAATATCAATGGTGATAGAAATGCCATAATTCCAAATGATTATGAAAACAGAAAATGTAGTTATATTTTCATCATAAGAATGTTACAATTCGGTTCGCACACTGCCGTCTAAGATGCCATAGATTTTGCCATAGATCGTATACATTCTCCCTTATGGAAACTACTTTTGGTGTACGTAACTTTTCTTGAGTGAAGATCGATAACTTTACTTCAATAAAATGTTTTGCAAAAAAAATCATTGAATGATTTAGGTCTTACTCATCTTCTTTTGTTTTATTGTAAGTAAATCGTATACCGCAATTTCTTTCGTCATCAACACAAGTCCACATATCCATCCATCCATGCGTCTCGT
>NC_049997.1:2201529-2205792 GCF_000003815.2 Branchiostoma floridae | reverse complement strand
GCTGCCCTCAGAGTGTAATTTCAGGCAGATTGCTCTACGAGGCATTTTAGTATTTTACATGTAGTTTTAGCCCAAGCTTGAACTTCTTAACTGTTTTACAGATATGTGTTAAAGGCAGTCTGTCTTCATTTGAGACTTTACATTCAAAATTTTTGCTAAGTTGATAACGAAATCAGTCAAAATCCGATATGGTTCGTCATGTTATAATCAGGCTATTGTCACTCACGATCATGTATCACCTTTTTTTTGATGAAGATGATGTCTTAATTGAATCTCAATGTAATGAGACCTGCCGTTTAGAGCCGAATGTTTTGACCATTGCAAAACATTCGGATGGCGCAGCCGAACACCAGCCGAACGTCAGCAGACTCAGCCGAACGCTAGCCGACTCCATCCGACTTAGCTCCGAATAGCTCCTAACCATAGTCGGGAGAGAGTCGGGAGCTTAAGTCGGCTATGTGTAAACTAGGCTTGACCTTTGTATTACAGCAGCACGTTTTGAGTTACATCTTAGCAGGAGTTGTGGTGTTGATTTTTATTTGGTGGGTAGGTTGGATTTTTATGTGGTGGGCAAGTTTAGATGAATTAGATGCGTATTTAGTGTATGACTTGGCCTTCTCTCTGTTTGTTGTGGACCGGCAGGGTCGTTTGTTTTGTGGATGCTCTTCGCTCCAGCAAATAACACGTGAATGGGTTGCAATGATACGAGTAACGTGGTTAGATGTTGTTGTCTTTTCTACACATTTTTTGGCCTCCCGGTGGTTTTAACTAACCATGTCCTAACCTGTCTTTTAACTAACTCTATCCTAAAGATCATTGGGATGGAAGGCGATGATTAATAAGGTGCTAGATAGTTTTTATGTGCGAACATGCGTCCAAAAGCTCAAATACTGCAGGCCTAACGGGGGAACGTGTGAATCTCACCTCCTCTTATACCGGGGTCACATGACCCGCCAAAAAAACACCATCACAAAAACCAAACCAATCCCTGTACAATCAATCTGATTATTTCATGAAGGTGTGAGCTCTTTTTTCTGTAAAAGATTTTATGGTACTGACGAAATTTAAGGTGACAATAACCTGATTACTAGTATAACCTTGATAATGTCATCGTCCGCCATCTTGGATCTTGACCAATTAAGCTATCGGATTGGCATAAATTATAAATAATCGATGAAATAGTTAACAGGTTATTACAATATGTGTTAACCCTATCCAAACTTGGGGTTGGGGGCTGAAAGTGCCCTCGCCAACTTTGACGCCAATTACCAAACGGCTTGTGCTCGAACTTGGTGAATTTTCCTAGAATATTGTTGGCAACAGTTTACAAAGTATAAAAGAACATTTTTGTGTTCAGGAGTGCCTAAGCATTTGCAAGAATCCTAAGAAATTCGTACGAATATTATGTGATACGCACGAATCACTATGCGAAAACGCACGAATATTATGAAATTCGCACGAATCTCTATGTGATACACACGAACCTTATGAGATTTGCGTTATTCTTAACATTTTTTGTTATTTCTGCATTATTGGAATTCCTCGTTTAGCGAAGAAAATCAACGATGGACGTCATAATTATATCGAATTACATCATGATATGAACATTTTAGATATTATAAAACACCCACATTAGTCCCTGCGAATTGGGCGATTGTATAGTAAATCGTTTTGAAATTACAAAGGGGTGATCGAGTAAGCCCCCCCCCCTCCCCCAGGAGGAGGGTTAATTCTGTAGAAGTGTTTTGTTGAAGAAGCCCGTTGTTTAAACTAAAATTGGTGGTTTCCGTGAAGAATGCTTTTCAGAAACTGTTTGCTGAGGCAACATATTAAGAGTATTAAGTAATCATTCATGTCCTGATATTCCTGAATGCTTGCTGGAAACTAATTTCTTCGACATTTTCGGTAGTCTTAGGTTAGAACGTTGGACAGCTATTTGACGTGAAATTTTACTAGTCCACTTGTATATCCTAGGAGGGTAAATGCTACAATGCGAAACTAACCACAGTTTTTTTCGTCCTCTCCATTAACGCAGTGAGATACCGTATCACAAACATGGTGCAGTTTCAAACAGGTATTTTCTCCAGGGCATTTCCACGAATACGTTCCATAGCACTGTTGTGGCATTCCTGCAAGATCAAAATTACATACACTTTGTTGTAACTGCTTAAAACCACGTTTACCATATTTATTTATGTCAAACAAATTCCTACACTTACCACTTTCTTGTTAAGACTAAGAATAAAATTTAATGTAATATTTGTGTATATGTATTTGTATATGATAAGTACCTTGGACACAATCAGTTTCGTCGTGGATGC
Organism: Branchiostoma floridae; assembly: GCF_000003815.2. Taxonomy (NCBI): domain Eukaryota; kingdom Metazoa; phylum Chordata; class Leptocardii; order Amphioxiformes; family Branchiostomatidae; genus Branchiostoma; species Branchiostoma floridae. Next base: position 2,203,471 of record NC_049997.1, on the reverse strand, counting down.
CAGAAGGCCCGAAGTAATCTCTTACTCCATTGCACACAAGATGTTTGGAAATGCATCCAATTTGACGCATTTCGTCAAATGCCACTTCTGTTTCCTGGTCGATCTCTATCCAATCAAAAAATGCTATCCCATGTTCTCCACAGTATCCTTTTCAAAGGTTTAAAAAATAGTAACATGAATCTGTTCTGGTATAGGAAATAATAACAATCATATGTTAAAGAATGATGATATGTTTTTGGTGTAGGAAAAAACAAAAAATGACGAATTACCTCAAAGACATAGGTTATTTACCTTAAAAAAAACATTTTGCACACGATTTTCAGATATGAATACCAGCTGAAGCATTACCACAACCCGTTTCATCTGAGAAGTCCCTGCAGTCCACGAAGCCGTCACATCTCTGCTGCCGACTGATACATTTCGGAAAAGGAGGAAGTGCAGATCTACAGGGCCAGTATCCGATGGACTCACACAGCTCATCTTGAGTTCGTTGGGAAAGATATCAGGATAGAGTTATAAAGACGTATAGGCATATAGATTAACATAATCAGCATAAATTGTTCACATCCAATATAGAACTAGCACTACCTATTCTAAATAAACCTATTAAGAAGGGAGGGATTTTTTGAGGCCTACGACAACTTTAATTGACACCGAGAACTGAAATAAGTGACCACTCTTTACAAATCGTAAAGTTTCGACGCTACCAATTGAGAGACTGTGCCCAACATGCCATTAAAATATTGATAGATTTAAAAATTATTGTCCAACTTATGATAGAGACAGTCGATATCGGCTAAGGTCTATTGAATGTAAGTCTGATACAATGTTACTATATACAATGTTACCATATACGAAGACAGGAATTTTCAATGTCATTATCATATCCTGTCGATATATCTACATATGTTGGTCAATTTCAAGATTAGATATGCATCGATTATGCTAATTTGGTGACGTCATCAACCCAAATCAAAGATGGCAAGATCAAGAATAACTAGCTCGTTATCCCTTAGAATTTGTAACTACATGGTATTTTTTTCATCTAAAAACCATGTACATGGATGTATTAAGTCTATTTCCATTGCCTTGTGAGATTATTTGTTGCATAAAAAGCTTTTTTGAAAAATCAATAATATGGCGGAGCCCAACTGTTACCTAAGATGTGCATGACGTAATTTTGACGTTATTTATGTTGCTATTGGCAACACAAGTCGTAACAAACATTATCATTCTGTTATCCGCACTAGCTGTTACATATTTATTGCAAAACTTACAGTTTTTTGAGAATAACCTTGTTTTAATGCGTCCGGCCAGTACAATCAAATTAATGACGTCATAATACGTCATTTACGTCATTATAAAGTCAACCATCTAATACTTGTCAGATATAATTTTTATTTCATTTCCTAAAAATTTGATGGCCATATGATACGTCGTTCGAGAGACCAAAAAAGACAGGTCTGAATAGCTACACCTGTTTTGGCTCAACCATATTCAATCACGTCAATAAAGTCAAATTTACTTTACGTCCCTAATTTTGTTTTGAAGTCAGTCTTATAAAAGTTGGTGGTCATGTGCTGAGTAATGCAGGATCAAAAGACCGGGCCCGTCCCAGATTGCAAAAACGCCATGTCTGAATATTGAATTTCTTTAGTGAATGGTGATCGTCAATTTTCAAGTGATCAATAGTTTAAGCCACACATGATCAGGTGCGACTTTTAAGGAAATATTGTCTAATGTCTAATTTTAGTTATCAGCATATTCCTTCTGTGGCTCTTTCTTATGTGTGTGTCTTTTTAATTATTTTCGAATCGGATTCATATTTCAATACACAAGCTTACCATCGCTACCACAGTTGTAGTCTAGATAGATGCAGTTTAAGTTGCTATAAATTTTTGTATTATCTTACTAAAAAGACATAATCGTAAAAGTACCACAG
>NC_049997.1:2197869-2201429 GCF_000003815.2 Branchiostoma floridae | reverse complement strand
TCTATGGAAATTCTGTTAGTCAAACCCTGTGTAAGAAACACTGTTGCATAGTGCATGACAGAGTCCATTTAACTCTTCAGTCCTAAATAAACTATCATTAACACTCAGCGAACAGTTGACTGTGACGCATTCAGTTAAAAAAAAACAGTTTCGCAATTATGAGACATAACAATGGTGGCATTATATCAAAGTTGAGTCCTAAATGTACTTAACTTTAGTACTTCCTTTCTCCAATTAGGTTCTTGCTTACTATACTGCAGGAAGCATAAAGGTGAATGAAAACCCCAGATAGACTGATTTATTTTATTTCCCTCGATGTCATTGCAGAGCACGATGTGAATGTAACTTTACAGCATGACTTCTGCAAACTGAACCCTACCGTGACAGTCCCGCTCGTCTTCCTTGTCTTCCCCACAGTTCCACTCCCCGTCGCACACACGGCTGGGGCTGTAGCAGCCTACATCTCCGTTACAAACCAGTCTGTGTTTTTCTGGGCAGCCAGCTAACCCTTGAAACACAAAAACAACAACATTTTATGTGCACAAGAGTACCATAATGTTGACATTTCCTGTACTGAATATGGGTACCTTGATTCCTTTTTGATTCCTTTTAGTTTGGCCATTTTTTGCTTGGTTTTTACAGACGTCAGCTCTTAAAACATAAGGCAAGGACTACGGAACTAAACTATACATACAGCTAGCCTTACCTGTCATTGTTTGACATTTGCTGACACTTCATGTAGCTTCAATAATATGAAAGCGACCATCATACATGCGTGAGATCTCGTGACATAAACAGCAGCGCGTTGGACTCAGTCCCAAGAAGTCCTGAGTTAACTAGTTCGAATCCCGCTGTGCTACCGATCTTGTGCCATTAGGAAAGGCACTTTACATGACTTTCTCCACTTCACACAGGTGAAAATGAGTACCTAGATTAGGCTAAGAACGTCCCTTGGATAGGATGTTAAATACAGACTTTGCCATAATGATCAACATAATGATCGTAGGCACTAAGGGAAGAGAGAAATCACGTTAAATATACATTATAACATAAGAGTCAATGGGAATAAAAACAAAGAAATAGGCCTTAAGAAAAAATAATTTAAAAAAGGAAACGTACAACAGTTCCGTTCGTCGCTGTCGTCACCGTCCCCACAGTCTACGATGCCATCACACACACTGCATTCTTGGATACATTTTTCGCTGTGAGGACAGATGATCTCGTCCTCTTCACATAGACGTTTTTCTTATGAAAAGAATGAATGAAATGGATTAGAAAGTAATAATCATAATCATCGATAGTATAGGATCAATCATAACCAGTAGAAGCAATTGACTTCACAAATCACTCATGTTACATAAAAAGTAGAATATTTGTTTCCATAAGTATTTATTTTAAAATGCTATAGCTATGAGTAGTTACGCTTAGAATGGCAGAAGGTTATTTTTGTGTGTATTTGTGTGTCTGTCTGTCTGTTTGTTAACAGCATAACTTAAGACGCCTTGGGTGGATCCTGATGATATTTTGTAGGTGGGTAGTGGTCAGAAAAAGCGACGCGCCGACAGTCAAAGTCGATAATGGGCCCTAAGCGACTTGCTAATTAATTTAGCGTATCTTCTATTCTTAAAATCTAGACATGCTGTGGTCGTGATGTTTAAGTGGCAGAAAGCCCTTGGGGAAGAGAGTAAGTCATTAAAGTTTGGACCCCAATTGCGGCTTTTTTAAAACTAAGGGCGCCGATTTTCTTTCAAACTTTGGACGAGAATAACTCGAGAAAGTATCGATGGATCATCATGATTTCTTCTATGAAGATAGCCTAAGTGTAAACTTACATAATGTTATACTTAAATGCAAATCAACGGCTAATTTACATAATCAACGAGGAAAGTTATTAACCCTATGCATTCCAAGACGGGACTTTCAAATAAGTCACATTTGTAACACTGAAAAAAAAAAATGTCGATAGATACTAATTGTGCATATGGCGACCTCGTTTGCTTAGTTAATGAGATAATGTAGTGATTCACTGTGACAAATAATAGCAATTTCATAGTTACCACATACTAGAGCGTAGTGAAGGGGAACATTTTCAGACACAAAACATGCAAATTAGTTTTTGTTTTACATAATTTATTATTAACCAATACAATAACCATCCCTGTAACTATACGACTTGTTTCTCTTGGGTAAAGAGGATGATAAACCGAGAAAAATTATATAAATCAGGACAGAAGCATAATTAACTGGTGAAAATATATATACTTCACTCGGAAAGACTGCAACCAAAAGGTCGTGCACAAACGGTTTCATTTTGGTAGTCTATAAGGCTGAGATACATTATTCCCCAAATTCAGAAAGATAGCAGATAGAATAGATAGAATCCATATGGTAAAGAACTCGCATTATTAGCCATATGATTAGTTTATCATGCCAAAATTAAGGGTATATGGCTATATGTACATAAAAAGTCCTCAATAATACCCCCTTCTTCCACACCGACACATACCTCTCCATCCTCCCTACAGATACTAATGATTACATTTTGGGCCACCTAGTAAATCATTTGCATACAATTTACACAAGCTCTTAACATTTCATGGAGGTTAAGGTCTTTGAACTCTTAGTTGATAAGAACTTGTGTGATTTTATCATATATAAAATGTAATCAGGAGCGCATTTATGTCTACAGACATCATTCTACATAACAAACCTGGTCTAATTGGCGAATGTAAGTGTTCGCGAACTCTAAATTGTTTTGTTATTGGATGGGTCGGTATGGCAAGAAGCTTAAGACTGAGGGGTAAAAAGCGCAAAGGATTCGAGCAGCTACCATTCGGCGCTAACTCAGTTGAGATCAATACGAGAAATTGCCCCTTTTGCCACAATAGAACAGTAGTTTCTGAACCACTTAAACCGACAAGGACCTCTACTCTTTTCTCTCTTTTATAACTGCCGAAGGTTCTTTAAAGATTCGGTGTGGTTCTTATTCAATAAGGAGCCTTCGAAGGACATTCCTAACCGAAGTAAAAGTGTATTTCGCTAATTTGCATGAGTGTCGAGATAGAACAATCTTTTTTAGAAAATTAGTATTACTTAGGGTACTTTTTTCAATAAATGACGAATTGCGCTCTTACATATGACACAAAAGCGTATAAATATGAAATAATATGCCAAACCTTTTAGAAAACCACTAGGTCGAATGCTTATATAAGACAACAGGGTAGACTTACCATTTTGTACAGCATAGCAACTCGAATGCCCTTTCAAGCCCACTTTGCACACTGCCCTGTCAGTAGGATTCGATAGCAAATTTGCAAATAGACGATTGTTAACGTCTACACCCCAGATTATTCCATCTCCCACAGTCACCCGATGCAGATTTGGTCCTGGTACATGTACCCAATCTTCACCAGGAGAGGTCTCATTCAAAAATGTCCATGTCCTGTGGAACACACGGCCGTAAAAGTCCACCGCCCAAACTCCTGCCCGTCCGACTGATGTAGAATTGAAGCAGCCAGTGATTGGTTCCCAGTCGTACGTCGCTGTTTATATATATATAT
>NC_049997.1:2153828-2197389 GCF_000003815.2 Branchiostoma floridae | reverse complement strand
ACTGTCACAATACCCGGCAGGGAAGTTACTAACTTACTGGGGACCAAAACAAGTACATCGTATATTAGCCAATTTAACTCTCGTCTGGAAAATAATACATCATTGGACTATGGTATCTTATCATACCTGAGATTTCACAGTAGAACGGTGATCGCCAGACTTTCATATTACGTTCGACCGCCCACAGCTGCCCAGTTCTAGAACTGACGCTGATTTCATTTACATTCGCGGATCCTACCATTTCCCAGCTTTTTCCTTCAGGCCTTTCTGAGCTTATGCCTATGAAAAAGAAGTAGGTAAATTGACATACATCAACTTTATTATTTTCTAATACTATTGTTCGGCTTCATAATCCAAATATTAAATCTTGACGTAGGTAAAATAGTTTGACTTGCATAACGTTTTTATCAATCCTCTTATGGTACGATAGTTCCTTACCTTTTCTGACTATGGTGTCTCCATATCTTAAAGTGTTGTTATGTATAGATGTGGTTACAATGACCCACAAAAACTGCTTTCCTGAATGTATCCACTCTATATTCCAATCAGAAGATTGTTGTCTATAAAACAGTGGTCGATTGCCGAAGTAGAAGAGCTGATTATTGACGAAGTCTATATGTACTGCTTGCCAGTGGAAGTCTGCTGTTTCGTTGTTTCTGAAAATAAATGATTTTAACAAATATTGTATCAAAATTTGTGTGTTGTGTCTGTACATATTTGTTGCAAATAGAATTTTCTTGATTTGAATATGTTATAGATTGAAAAAAGTTCGTATGTTGAATCTGGCAACGTCTGTGGCAGATACGAACAGCTCGGTATCTGTCGAAAATACTTGCCGCAATGAGGTTCCGAATAACAGTTTCCGATGTTCGGATTTGTCACGGATTCCTTGTCGGATCCACCAAATACAAAAATACAGACAGAACACGACTCATTGTTTTCGAATTTTGTCGGATTTGAGTGACCGAATAACCGAATCGGATGTTGGGATTTGTTACGGATTCACAAAAATACAGAAAAGATATGGTTATCGCAAATCCGTATTTTCAGATATTTGTCGTTTTAAGTTTCCGATGTTCGGATTTGTTACGAATCCGTTGTCGGATTCGCCTGCATTCGCTTTTATTCGCCAAAAATACGGGGAAATACCTGGACGTATTCACCAGGATTCCTTGTCATTTCGTGCAGTGACATTGCATAAAATTGCCGGTAAAAGATCATTTTACCAAGAGAAAGGGGTACAATTTGGAAGTAGACAAGAGGCATACATTTCATTTGATAGCCTTTCGCTACCAAATGATCATTTATATCTGTTTTTTACTTGGCTTACCAGCATGTACTAGCATTGTTGACGAAGATAATGCAAAATTAAATGATAAGAATTAATAACAATATTCTCTAATTCTACCGTTAACTATGAAAAACAAAACTTTTGCCTGATCAGATTCGAAGTGACAAACAAATTTCATAGCCAGGATTTAAAAAAAGTGTGTATTAACCCTATCTAGACGGGGGGGGGGGGGGGACTAAAAGTACCCGCGGCAACTTTGACGTCGTATAACTGGCGAACGACGTGTGCTAGGACTACGAAACTTGATGACTTTTCCTGAAATATTGTTGGCAACAATTCTGTGAAAAAATTTTGAGTTTGTGATTTTTCGTGTTGCCATGGCAACGGGTTTCTGACTGGCATATTTTCCCAACTTTACTAATTTCAGTTTGAATTATGAGATTTCATGGTTTTATTGCTAGATCAAACTTGTTTATTTATATCATTAACATCCTGTGTAATTTAAAGTTATATTTTTATTTAAATATTCATAATTTATGCTAATTTGATGACGTTATAGGTCAAAATCCAAGATGGCGGACATTGTCATTTTCAACGATAAATACATGCAATTTTTACTCAAATACCATCAAAATCTTTGATTTTCTTACAAAACACAATCACTTGATCATTTTCAGTCCATTTCTATTGGGATTTGGGGTTATATGTGGAAAAAGTAGTATTTTAGAAAAGTGCCTGCGCCAACTTTGACCCCCTATAGCTCCCAAACGGCTTGTGCTAGAACAACCAAACTTGGTGAGTTGTCCTAAAATATTGTTGGCAACAAGTATAAAAAAAATGGGGAAGTTGATGATTTTTCTTGTTGCCATGGCAACGGGTTTCTGAAAGGCAAATTTGACAAAAATCACTAATTTTGGTTTAAACAATGGGAATTTAAGATTTTCTTGCTAAACTAAACATCTTTTCATATATCTTGAATATCTACGACATATTAGTTGAACATTTAAAATTAAATATTCATAAATTATGCTAATGAGATGACGTAATTGGTCAAAATCCAAGATGGCCGACAATATCATGATGAAAAGTATAACAAGCTTATTTTCACTCAGATTTCATCACTACTTGGTATTTTCTTACAGAAAACATTCATTTGAACGTTTTTAATCCATTCCCAAGGGGTTTTAGCGTTATATGTTGAAAAAAATGTATATTGAAAAATTTAAGGTTGATAATCCAAGATGGCGGAAAGCTAAACTACTGATGACGTCATTCTATGACGTCATTTTGACGTCGTTGCGTCGACTTTTGACAACAGAAGTCTTATAACACTTAAATATTAATAAGAAACCATTATTGGTAACTTTTTCAGTGAGATATCTAGGTATTATGGGAATTCCCCGTTTTAGCCAAAAATATGAATTTATGACGTCATAATTACGTCATATTACGTCATAATGATATTAAAATTGCAGGAATTATAAAACTCAATGATCACAACCTTCCCTGAAAATTTGGTTATCGTACAATAAGCCGTTTTGAAAATACGAAGAGGGGGGGTTCGAATGAGCCCCCCCCCCCCTAGGCCAGGGAAGGCCAAAAAAGCCCAGTCTGGATAGGGTTAAACATGCTAAGGTAGAATTTCTCTTTAATATTGTAAAGTAGTCCTTATTTGTGTTATAAGCATATCATAGTGTACATATTTGTCCAAGCTTTTTGAATACCAAAAATTATCACAATCCGTTATTGATTTCATAAGTAATCCTCTTTTAAAATTTTGGACAAAACAAGCTTCAATTCGAAATCAAATGCTAGTTAACCCAAACTCATACTAATTGCTATAGAGCACAGGATGTGTCTTCCACTGTGATCATAGCATGTCCAGAGCACTAGATATAAAATCCGAATTTTTTTTCTGGAAAGTTGTGTAAGAACTGCAAATGAAACCCGGTGTTCAGTCTGACTGGGGTTCATTTGATTTGCAGTTTTCGAAACAAACTTTTGGTACCCACAGCTATGGTATTGCATAACTACGAAAATATCTGACAAAAAATCATCACATAAACTTTCATGTCATAAAATAAAATGACAAAATTATGACGTCATTCATCTAACGCGAGGGGCCATTTTGCATTTTATCAAATGTGCCAGGATAAGTGCCAGTCTGCTTTACATACTCACCCGTAAGTTTCCACGAGGTACATCACAGTAGAATCGTCAGAGACTGCCCATACCCCCACCTGCCCAACTGAGATCTGCTGAAACCGTTCTTTGCCCATCACTTCCCAGCCGGATCCTGAAGAAAAGTAAATCAAAATACTGATCAGGTAGTTCTTTACAGGAAGAGAACTGTTGTTACTTCCCTAAAACGTCATGGATGTTATATTTCAACTAGTGTTTGTCTGTCTGTCAAAAAAACAACTCAAGAACGGCTGGATGGATTAGTTTCATACTTGGTTTGTAGGTTGGGTGTGATAGAAGTTATAAATGATTAGATTTTGGCCCCCCCCCTACTGGCTTCCCTTGATATGGAGGATAGATTTTCACTAGTGTTTGTCTGTCTGTCAACAAGATAACTGGCTGAGTGGATCGGTTTCGAACTTAGTGTATTGTTGGGCTGTGATAAAAGCTGAAAATTTTGGGCCACTTAGCGGCTTCCCTCGGTACTGCAGCGCAACTTCTGGTTTTGCTATTTCGCGCTCTGAACAAGCTATGGTTACGAATTCTCTCTTGTGTTCAGAATTTTAATTATTCTCTTTAGATAGCTCAATGTGCTCAGGAATAAGTGACATAATTTTGGGCCCCCTAGCGACTTGTTTGGGGATAGCAGGGGCATTTTGTCAAAAACTTCGGAAATTGATACCTCATAAGGGAACAACGAATTTTCATAATTTTTTGGTACGTTACAATCATGTAATGTCATTCCGGTTACAATGTTGTACAAATAAAATACTAACTATGCAAAATAGGAGTACATTTGGATAATTAATGATTAATCTATCATAGTAGTTTTTTTTCAATATATCTCTTGTCCAAGACATGATATGGTCTTGACATTTTGGTGGCAGATAGTTTTCAGCGTCATGACAAAGTGAAACATGTTTCAGCCCCCTAACATTATTTTTTGAATGGCAGGGACAGTTTTGTCAGGACATTCCAAAGGGAACAACTGCAGGGAGGAAGGCTGATGTGGGGGATATATCAAGAACTGGTGTGCTGGTGGAATGCTTGCAATGGTTTTTGTTGGTGGGTAGGTGTAGGAATGCTGATGGTACAGGTGGATTTTGTGCCACATGTCGGTTGACATTGGTATTGCAGCAAACGTTTGGTGTCATCTTTTTTTTTTAATCTGGACCTGCGTGGTGTTAATATTTATGTGGTAGGTAGATATATGGCGATTCGATGTTGATTTGCTGTGAATTTCGGCCTTGTAGCCTTTTGTTGTGGATCATGAGGAGTTTGGTGATGTTTTTTTTTTTCTTCTGTTTCTTCGGTGAATGTCTCAAGAATCTGTGGATGGGTTGCGATGATATTTGTAACGTGGTTAGATGTTGTAATCATGAAGAGCTTTATGCACTTTTTGGCCTCTTGGTAGTTGACGATGGTAAGTCAGAGGGTGTTTTATTTGTATGTTTGAATACTAAACATTTTGAATAACGTTAACATGGATTGCGATTATTAATAGGGTGATAGGTAGTTCTTGTGCTCTGGAACAATTTACATTAGTTTTGGCCCCTTTGCGGCAAGTTTTGGAATTGTGTTGCATTGTTTTTTCAATTGTTCCTCGTCTGAGTAGGATAAATAAAAAAAGGAATAATGTCTCGTCATGCTTTTTGGTATGTAGATAGGTAACGAAAAGATGTACAAAATGAATTAAAATTATGCAAATTAGGAGAAGAAAATTTGATTAATTAATGAGAATATGTTATCATAATACTTGTTTCAATGCATCTCTTGTGCCGGGCATGATGTAGTCTTGATATTTAGATAGAATATAGCTTTTGCAATCAGGTTTGAACCCGCTAACATTGATTTGGGAACTGCAGGGGTATTTTAGTTAATACATTCGAAAGACGATAATTGAGAAAAGGAACGAAATATTGGCACCATTTTAGGCATGTATGTAGCTTAGGCAAATATGTACACAATGACATGCATTTGTAGTAAAGGCATGAAAGTAAGGATATGAGATTGAAATATACATGCCAGTGTTATGTCACCCCTTGAGGCATTAAATTGAAATGTGTTTTCAGTGACACTCTTGTGCACGAGACATCAGGATGATATCAGTTACATTGGGTATATGCCAGATTTAAAAGTTTGTGGTGATGGGGTGGTTAATCAATTAGTTATACATATTGTCGAATGGAAAAGTGGGGGTAGGGAATTTATGATTATGTAAAGAAGTAAAAAGTGAAGGTATACAAATTATCTTTAAGTGATAGCCTGGCATGTCAACTGCCGTGAAACGCATTTGTGCAAGTATGTCAATACGGCTGGTATTAAGATAGAGGCTTTAGAGGCTTAATTTCGTCCATTAGCAGAGAGATACAAACATACTTCAATGCTAGTCTTCCTGGACTTAAAATACACAAATGACAACGTAACACATACAGATACAATAATATACAGTGCAAACCCATCAGTACATACAATCAATTACAATGAAAGTCGTTCCATATGTAAAAGTTCTCTTCATAGCGTTAGTCCTTGGTTTTGGTAGTCTGTATGTTTGATGTGTGGCATAACGTGTCCTGTAGTGTGTGACCGGATTCAGGTGGGTGTAGAGAACTGCAGGTTGCTGTGTTGTGACGATCCTATGGAACCGAGACATATAGTGTGGGCTAGTAACCTTTGTTTAACAGTTTGCCATGACAGAGACGTGTGTAGCTGTTGTACCGGGGTTTTGAAATCACAGTTCAGAACCAGTTGTGCTGCTTTGTTTTGCATGACTTGAAGTTCAATGTTCTTCTGTGAGTCGGCGGACCAGACTGGGGAGCAGTAATCAAGGTGCGATAGCGTAAGAGCTTCTCTTACGCAGTGAGGGGTCAAGGTAGGTGGCGCATTTCTTGACCATTCCAATGGAGCAGGCCATTTTCTTTGCAGTCACTTTGGTATGTTTGCCCCACGTAAGGCACTCATCAAGTGTACTGCCTAGGGATTTTATTTCTTTGACTTGTTGGATGATCCGGCCTTTCAAATGTAAGGTAAGTACATGTTTTTTTTTCATTTTTGGTTTACTTCCAACTACGATTGTCTTTGTTTTAGAGGCGTTGAGAAATAGTCTGTTCATTAGAACCCAGTCGCTTATGAGGTCAGCCTCCTTCTGCAGGGTGGAAATGCTTATTGAGATCGACGGTGCACATGTGTAGCCTGACGTATCATCTGCCTACATAACTGAGGTAGCCTCCTTTGTAGCTAGTGGCAGATCATTGGTGAAGATGCTAAAAAGGATGGTTCCAAGGCAACTTCCTTGTGGTTCTCCACATGTAATTTCCCTAAAGGAAGAATTGGAACCATCGTAGAAAACACACTGCAAACGATGAGAGAGGTAACTCTCCATCCATTTAACTGCAGACTTGCTGAATCCATAGCATTGTAGTTTTCTGAGAAGATAATCGTGATCTACCAGATCAAATGCAGCAGAAAAGTCCATGAAGATAGCTCCTTCAGATTCCCCTGGTCAATATTACGGATCCAATCATCTACAATTTGCAGGAGTGCTGTAGATGTAGAGTGATTCTTCCTGAAGCCATGTTTGTGGGTTGAGATGAGAGAGTTCTGGAGAAAATATGTGGAAATTTGGTTGTGTACGATTCGTTCAGCTATTTTGCTTATAGCTGATAGTAGGCGGATTGCTCTAGCATTCGATCAACATAAGCGGGTAGTCGCAGACTTGGGTAGGGGAATCACTTTGGCTTTCTTCCACTCAGACGGGTAAACAGACGTAGTGAAGGACAGGTTTATGATGTAACTTAGAGGTTGAGCTATGTAGTTGGCAGCTAGTCTTAGCAGCTAGTCTTAGCAGCTTATTGTCCACGATATCCAACCCCACAGCTTTCCCATCAGGTAGAGCCAACAACAGTGTATGCACTTCTTCAGCGTGCACAGGACTGAGCTCAAAGGTGAAGTTTTTGTTTTCCATGATCTTCGTCTTTATCAAGGTTAGTAAGTTGTCACTGATCCGTGTATTTAGGCCACTTCGCAGTGATTCCACTTTTCGGGTGAAGAAGTGATTGAAGTACTCTGCTATATCTTCTGCTTTGGTAAGGTACACACCATCCTGTTCGACTGCACAAGATGGCTGACTTTGACCTTTACCCAGCATACCGTTCAGTGTTTTCCACAGCGACCTGGTGTCACATTTAGCTTCTTCAAGTTTGGCTCTTTAAAGTTTAATAGCAGCATTTCTGAGTTTTTTGTAAACAGGTGCATCTGATTCCAAACACGAGGAGATGGATTCCCTCTTCGCTTCGTCCCTAAGATGCATCACTTCCCTCAGCTCGTCGGGTGCTGAGTTGGACCTCACTGTTCGCTTCTTTACTGGCGCATGGCTGTCTGCGATGTCGCTGAGCAAATATGTGAGGACATGAAGTGCCATGTTTACACCGGATTCATTGTACACCAGGTGCCAGGTTGCGATTTCGATGTCACGCTGGAAATCTTCGGGGTCGAACTTCCCGTACATTCTCCTCACAACTACACGAGGTTGTCCCTTTTGAACCTTGGTTTTCCTGGTTGTCTATGTTATGTTGTGGTCAGAGAACCCCACGGGAGCCGACTTCGCTGGTGTACATCTCTCCCCGCAGTTGGTGAAGACTAGATCAATACATGTTTCTGTTCTTTGATCTCTATTGTTCGCACCTATCCTCGTGGGTCCTTTCACAGACTGAAGAAGGTTACTCCTTACTGCTGCTTAATTAAGCCAGCTTCTCCCTCAGGGGGCACAGTGGGTTGGACCAGTCGATGTTAAAGTCTCCTAGAATGAAGACCTCATGGTTTGAGTCTGTTGCTCTGTCGACTGAAAGTATGACGTCGTTTAGAATTTGTATTGATGATCCCGGAGGTCGGTAAGTGCAGAAGATCAGTGTGGGTTTTGTCTGTGGCAAAGGTGAATTCTCGTTTATAATCCTTGGGTCGGTCCTTATGGGTGAAAAACAGTAATCTAACGATGATGTTACTAACTGAGAGGGTACAAAAACTTAACCGAGGAGGATTAATAGTCTGTAATGCCATATAGGTACTTTTGGTGTGCTTTTAGCAGTCAATGTACAGTGTAACTGGGCCAGATTGGCACTATTTTAGGCATGCAGGTAGCTTAGGCAAAGATGTACACAATTAAATGCATGTATATTTATGCGGATTTATTTTAACCCAATTAATTAAGATATTCTGTGATGTCATTGAGCCTCAATGTATTAGTTGGACCCATATGTACTACATTGGATTGTGCATCTCAAGGCCACAGCAGGGCACGAGGAGGTATCAGTACCCTAGCCATATGTGCTGGCTCACAGTTGTGGCATGGTTGGGTCAGCTCAGAAGGAGGAGGTAATCTCCAAGAAGATGTGAGGTAATATCGAAGCAAATGTGAAGAGGCAATGTACGAACAGATGTAAGTTAGGACATAACGTTCGAGCAGATATTAGTAGATAATGTCAAAATACATGTCAGTTCTCCAAGCAGTTGAGTTGTTGTTAGTTGGCTTTGTACGTAAGTGCGTTTGGCTGTAAACAAGATAACTCGAGGTGATAATGATGGACATCAATGATATAAGTTGGCATGTAGCGTTTATGAAAAGACAGGTCAAGTTCGAAAATGGCTGATCTGGCTTTTCACACCGGTCTGCAGCGAGCTTTGAATGTAAGTGCGTTTGGTTAAGGACACTTTTAGGAGATCGCGTGGCGCAGCGGCAGCGTGTTTGGCTCAGGACCGAGAGGCCTCAAGTTCGAATCCTGCCGTGTCACCGATTTTTTGCCCTTGTGAAGACACTTTACACACCTTTCCTAACTTTTCTCAGGTGAAAATGCGTATCTAGCTTCGGCTAGGGCCTTCGCTCAGGTAGGACGTTAAATGGAGGTCCTGTGTTTCGAGAGAGCCACACCTCGAAACGTACAGTCCCTGAACGAAACTGAGGCAATTACTGTCGTATTGAGGTCATTAGGCGCTTTATACAGACTGCCATTTCAGACCCTTGCGACTTAGCCCCGCCTTTTGTAAGATCCTCGCAATTCAGCCCCTGGCTGCAAAGAGAGAATATTCGGCTGGCACCATGAACAATGGGTATTCCGATGAAACTTCGAGGTAGTCCACAAAATTGTAACAGCAAGCACAGATAACAGAATAATAATGTTTGTTACGACTTGTCTTTCCAATAGCAACCTCCACGACTTACAAATTATGACCTAAAATGACGTCATCAATATCTAAGATATCAGTTGTGTTCCGCCACCACCACCACTTTGAATTAAAAAATAATAATTTTTTTACAACAAATAATCGCAAATGATATTGAAATATCCCCCCCCCCCCGGGCTGATCATGGTTAAGTCACTTAAATGTCTGTTTGGCAAAAAACTTTACTGTTTACGTACAATTATCATGTTTGCTACTTAATCTGTTTACCTTGAGGATTTATTTTGGTAACATTTGTGCGTCGCAGAGGCGTGCCATCTTCATCGAGAGCCCAAACCTGATTAGTTGAGTCACTGATGCTGATTTGTTTGATCTTGTCGCTGACAAAGAGCCAATCAGATCTAGAAGCCAGAAAGTCAGGAGGAGAATTTCCTATATTGTAAACAAAAATGAATAATTTAAAACTATTCTGTATACTAGTATTCTGTTGTAGACCATGGCTGGACGTATATGTTTATCCACACTTGACTGGAAAAAAATTAACAGACACGAATACTTCCTATAAAAGTCACCTAGGTTTCATCAAATACTTATCTTGGATTTAGACATATCCTACATTATATATAATATTTCTATTTTAAAGCTGGGGAAGACTTTGTGTATAATATAACTATACCTTGATTTTTGTCCACTGCTTCATAGCGTGCCAAAAATCCAGCTTTGCGAATCTTAAAGTCTGTGACGAAAAGTACATCAAGGCTGTGTTCAGTTGAGGTTATAGTGCTGGTCAAGTGGTGGGCACAGGGGGCACAGAAAAAAAAAGTGCTCGTAGTAGTCAAAGACTAATACATAGTCATGTACACAACCCTCGGTGTACTCCACATCCAAGACCAAAAACGTCAGTTTGACAGCTTTGTGTACATCAACGGTGATGTTCCACCGTTGAAACACGTGGTTACGGTAGGGGTAGTGCGGGTAGTTCATGGAGGAGAACTCGCCAGTATCTCCCGACAGGTGGTGTATCCTTTGGTATCCTTGCCGATCTGGAAAGGGGACCATTTTACGTTATTTTCTATTCGCATAGGCCAAGTGCTGCTTTCTCAACCGTCACTCTGAGTTTATGTGGACGTACCACCAAAACTAGCTGTCAGCCAAATTGAATCAGAAAATAGGCCTTTCAGTTTTCAAACGAGGTCCCGCATACATAAGGGTAAGCTTATAGTTTTATACAAACTGTTTAATTTATGAGGAGGGCGGTCAGGGTGACTGTTATATATATATTGTATATATTATACATATATATATACAGATTATTATATCATATTGTTTAAATTCTGTCGTTCCTGCATTTTGTGGTAATATTTATGCAAAAATGTATATTTTGCCCCATGTACGCAAGAATAACGACAAAATTACTTGAAGTTTCATAAATGGTTGCACTTAAGATATGTGTAAAAAGTGAAGGTGAAATGTTGCCATATTGAATGCAAAACTGAGACGGAAATTTTTCAAATATACTTTTGGACGGGGGAGGGGGGGATGAGTTATTTCTTTTTTTTTTGCTTAGAGGTTCCTGTACTTGTATATCTCACCTTTCTACACGAGGTGCACTGGAAGAGTTAATTCTTGCACAGTGGAATTTTTTTTGGACTGTTGGGTGATACATATATGTCTATTTATAGCAAAAGTGCTCTTAGACTGTTTCAATTTACTTAGGGTATCACTACAAGAGATTATTCCTGCACGGGTGACACTTTCTTAAATCTATATCTAAAACAGTGTGATAGTGCAAGATTAGAACTGTTCATATATAAATGTAATTGAATTGGCAATGGAAATGAGCTACATGCATTTGCTTCCGACCAAATGTAGACCTTTCTACTAGTTCACTTATTTGGAGAGAATTTATTCATAAAATGTCCACATTTTACACTTGGAGTGATTTGGGAACACTTAACTGTTGAACGGGGAGGGAGGAGGTTAAAACTTGTAGTATTTACTTCCGAGCTCTTTCTAGTTTTCCACTGACAAATGCCAGGGAATAACTTTGTGACAAAAGATAGAAACGCTTCTAACACACCGTCTTCAGACTTGTCCTGTAGGTAGTAATGAATTTTAAAACCAGTTGCTGTCACGGCTGCATCACTGCGAAAGTAAATCCCCAAGAGTGGTGACATCGAGACGTACACGGGAGGCTGGGACCAGCCGCAGAATGTTTGGTAGAATCCTGAGCAACAAAGTATAAAAATGGCCAAACAAAAACGTAAAGCATCTTTATCTATCGAAGGTAAAATATTTCCTTCATAAACATTGATAAGCGCACATGTTTCCGGTATAAACATTGATAAGCACGTTTAACGTTTTCGTACACATGATATGTCATATATATACTTTATATGTTTTTTTAATACCAGACATCAATTCGAATTACAAGACAGGTAGCAGTATCATTATTATAGATATGCAGCTGTAACATGTATGAAAAATTAAACTTATGCATCTACAGCTTATTTTTTTTTACACTTGTAGGAATCCTGATAGTTAAATATCCAGTAAAATGCAAAGTGTACCTAGAAAACGTATATAACGAAGTATGCGACCAACGTACTGAAATTGTCTTCTATCTGAAGCATATCGTATCTGCATCTTTCCTCATACTGTATGTCGAATTCTAAAAACTCCAAGACGACAACTTTTTCTTGATCTGCCACTATTATCCAGCTAGACAAAGAAAATTATCCTTTAAGTGTGAGTTTGGAAAGTGTCAAATTGACGTTGTTAAGAAACAGTTAATATCTACGAAGTTGACGTTAAAACAAATATATTATTTTCTGCATGTTATAATTTGATAAATATTTGACGCGTCACGTACGATGCTAAAAACATGGTCCGCAAAGACAGATTAGCAAATCATAAAATTTACAGAATTAAAAAAATACCCTATTTCTTTAAAATATGAAAGGATTTATCCCGATTAACTTCTATGTGGGATTCTTTCATGTCTAAAATGAAATTGTAATACTATATTGTGGGGGATTGTACCTGCAAAAAACGTTAGTTTGGTACATCCCAGTCAGTACATCAAGTGGAGGCAGAATTTCTCCCTCCTCTTCGTACAAATAACGTCCCCCTGTAGCTACGCACGCATGCGTAGGCTCTTTTATGCGAACGGAATATGAAATGTTGAATTGTTAACATGGTAACATAAATGCCTAAATTAGTTTAAATTTATTGTCGACTTTGGTATATTGATAAATGTGAAGTATAGAATATTTTACAAAATTAAAAATAAAAGTCCTACCTTCACAGCTTGGAACGTTTAAGTTCCAGTGTATCCCATTACCAACAATGCACGTAAGTCTTTCCTGGCCTAACAAAATGTAGCCGACATCACAGCCAAATGAAACCATAGCATTCACTTCGAAACTGTCTCCAGTCCTGTAGCCGTTGGTGGGAACGCCAGGGTCTGGGCACTGAACACTTACCAAATCAAATGCTGAATCCCAGAAGAGAAGAGATACCCGCTTTTAATGTATTGTCCTATCATTCAAAAATACACAAATAAAACCAATAGAAAAGATGCATTGTACACGTACATTTCGTGAGAAGATATATATATATCTTTTATTGAATGACTAACAATTAATGATAGTAATGATAGGAATGTGTACAATGAAATAAATTTTTGCGGTTGCGGATCGCCTGACCCCAACTCACCCCTCATGTCTCTATCCAATCAAAGCCTTTTCATTATGCTAATAGTGAAAGCTACGTTTAGGCAATTTACCTTTTTTTTCTCTCAGTAGAAATTCTCACATTACACCAAATTGATAAAGATAATAAATAATTTACTACTATATATAGCACTACCTTCCCAGCGGCTCTATACTAAGTATTTCAAACTGCTTCAACTCTATTGCTATGTTTTTTTTAATCTTCTGTACTGAAACATAAATATAGTAAACAAGCATAATTCATTACCCTCAAAGTGGATCATGAAGCCGCCATCAGTGAAACTGCTATCCGTCTCAAAGGCTAAATGGACTACGTTGTACGTAAATAAGACTTCTTGTGGAATGTCTTCTCCAGATCCTGGAAAGAATTTGGAAAAGGGTCCTTTATTTTAAGAAAAGGCCTATGAATCCATAGGCTCTTAACGTTGCACACACTAATTCTTCCGCGACAGTGGTCTCAATGTTGTGGGTTTGAGTTCAGATTTTTCATAATCATAATTTCAGATGAACAAAGGCATTCAATGCTGGCATGGCTGAAATGCGTAAAAAGTGATGTGATTTTGCTAAAAATATTGTGTTATGGCACTGCAGCGGATCTTACAGTTTTGCTATTTTTTGTTTGGGACTTGTTTGGGTGATGATTTTTAAGTGGTAGGTAGCTGTGTAAAAGCATAGTAAGGTGTGTAAGTTTTGGTCACCTAGGGATTTCGCAGGGGCGGTGAAAGTAATTCTTGTTTTAGGGTTTGAGAAGGAATAATGCGAGAAGGGGTTGATGGATGTTAATGACTGTAGGTATGCAGATAGCTTACGTAATGATGTAAATAATTGTATGCTTGTTATGCAAATTAGGTGGTAATTTGCATAATACAAAAGGTATGTGTAGAAACCTTCTACACTGTGTCTGTGGACAGAAAAACTCCAAAACGCCAAAACAGATTGATCTGATATTTGGTATGTGGGTAGCTCTTGAGAAGGAGAAGAAACGTACGAGGCGTTTTTTTTTTGCCTAGTGGCTTCTGACGGTTTTGCAGGGGATGTTTGTACTTGAAAAAAGTGTGTAATGTGATAAGTATGGCGATTGCGCAATAGTGGTTTATATTAAGGAGTTGCGTCATTCAGCGTGGGCTGCAGTTGTGCATGGGCCCCGTCCCCACAGGAAGTGACCCCAAAGGTCTTAGTTGCGCAATAGAGATATACCAGATGATTACAAGACAATGGTACTATAGGGACAGTACATTATACATGATGGGGTGTAAATGTTTCCTATAAGATTTGATAATCTGTAGATTAAGGGCAATGAATAAGGGCAATGATGATATTATTTACAGGGGCCTATATTATACGTTTTAAAAGGGTTGTACATGTAACAGTTACTACCGGTACAATACATTGTTGAACAAAGCAGGGTTTGTTTTTCACAGTGACTTGTAGTCATTGATGAGATTGTTTATAGGGATTGTACATTAGACATATAGGATGCACAATGTAGTGGACTGCATTGTGAAACAAAGAATGCTACATCATCATTGTTGCAAGCAACAAGTCGGCAATAATTTATTATATCACTTTGTAGAAACGTCCATGCAATGTATCAAGTCGTCAATATTGACAATATTGATCCGTCAACCCTTCCCTTGTTATTACCACCTAAAGGGATGATTCGATTGCGTACGCGCGGAAAACTTGCTGTCAATTCCGGGAATTTTTACCAATCGGACATACTAGTACACAACTCAGTGATTTTAAAGTTTTGTAATTATATGTCTAGAATCGACTTTGATACTTCAGAAATATTTTTAACATTATTTCAATTTTATAAATATTTCCCCGGTCCTGTAAAACTTTGGAAATATTCATGGTGTGGAATTAGATACTTCTAATGGTTTCTAAATAATTATAATAGCATTCTATTATTATTTACCATTTTCTACCATTTTTTGTAACATTTTGTAAATGGGTCAGTGGGCTGGGAAGATAGCAATTCACACATCCTTGCAAAGTATGGTTGGGTGTCAATGCAACAATGGCCCACCACAAAGGATTCACCAGTGCCCAGCAGTGAAATCTAAAAATGTACAGAGGCAACAACAGAGTTTACTTTTATGGGGGCAATTAACTAATTTTACCATTTGGCAAAGTTTATAAATATTTGTAAGTGTAAAAGAATCACACAGAGGTTTCACATTTATTCTAAAAATATTTCGTACAGTTACTTTCAAAATGTTTCTAAACTATTCAAATGAATTCAAATAGATGAATATTTTCTTAGTCAATTTTCAAAAAAATCAATTATTGTGGCTTAGATATTCTTTTATTCCACATAATTCAGACTTTATTACAAATATCACCTAAAACCCTCATGGTGACTTGGAATTGACTAATATGTCTTATCTTTGAGTGTCTGCTAATATGAAATGAAGTAGGCGTATAATTTGGGTACCTACTGGCTGGCAAAATACACCTAGTTATTATTATTAATATAAGCTGTCCTCATTATTTATGCAAATTAGCCCCTGATGTGCATGATAAAAATTGATTATGTAAGGCATCTCCAAAGCTATCTCACTCACTCGCTCGCTCACGGCCCATGACAAAAGCTATCTGCATTCCAAATACCATGACAATCTGTCAACGCAAACTATTCCACTTCTTCTTCTTCTTCTTCGTGTCATCACTACACTTTCCTTGTCCAGAAACTATTCCACTTCAAAGGGATGATGCAGGTACATAGGCGCGAAAAAAAGTTGTAGAATTCCGATAATTTTTGCCAATCGAACGTACCATTTTCTGTAAGGCTAGCCCCTGAGATGTCTACAAAAAACACCCTCCAACCACCGCACCCTCGCCTATTTCACGAAGGTTGAGTTCTACGAACGCTTGTGTTATTTTTAAAATCCGACCGTTAAGATTTTTTTTCTATTTTACCATGATTATAGCTGTAGTATTCTCTTTTAGACAAGACCAATCATTGTCGTAACTGAAATACAGGTGAGGGGTTTAATTCCATATCAAAATTGAAATTTTCTTGCATATCTTTTACTTGACACACACACACCACAAAAAAAAATCACAAAAAGTAGAGAAGTGGAAGGAACTGAAACCCGGTCCTTCTTAAAGTTGGCGGAACCTTTCATGCCCATACACAACTTTTCTGCTTTATATGTATTTCCCACAAATGACGGCCTCCCGACTTGGGGGTGCGCAGCCTCGAATTGAGATCCCAAATAAACTGGAATGTGCACCGTTAATATGTTTTAAATTGCATCATCATGACATAAACAAAATGAGTCATAATAGCGTCATATCACGTCATCATGACGTCAACTTTTCCATAGTACTAGTTGTAGTTGTAGTAGTAGCAAGTTGCCGCATTTCTCTAACTGTACGTGAAAACCATTCTTGAAAATCGGTGGTCAAACGAGAAGTAGTTTTCTAATTACAGGGAGCGGGCCTCAACCACTTTCCGGATTTCTGTCTCGATTTCATAACATATGGTCATATAGTATTGATGCATAGCTTTTGATTACCTGAAATATTTTTTGGACTTCTAACTTTTCTCAGCTATTACCCCTTGGGATATTACTTCAAACGTCTGGCTAAATCAATCCAGTTGCTAGTGCAGTTGTTCGTATTGTGTATCTTTCCATCTGAATGTCTAACGTTCATCGAAGTCTAGTCTCTGTTTATGCTAGATCTTTACATAAAAACTGAGAGATACCTACCAGTGTATGATCCTATCAAGGTGGCGGTGACTCTCTCCCCCTTGTAGACACTTAACCAGTCATGGTTATCCTCCAAGGCGAAGGATATAAATGTAATTTTCACCCCTTCCCCTGTGTTGACCTCTATGGTCCATACACAGTACACTGTGTTGTCGTACTGTCCAGGATAGTTGGGGGAATGAATGTAGCCAGAAGATTGCTCAATGATATATCCACCGCAGTTTCCTAAAGGTTATGGAAAAGTTTACTATGTTGTCTAGCTGATGCCCCTCGAACTCTGAATACACTAAATTTTCCGCTGTCCGTCAGATACTCACACACATACACACACACACACACACGCGCACACACACAGACACACAAACACACACACACACACATATATATATATATCATAGAGAGAGAGAGAGAGAGGGGGTAGAGACAGATAGATACGTGTGTGAATACAGAACACAGAATGATAGAACCGAATTCACAATTTTTGTTTAAAATGCCTTTCAAAATTTGGTTGTCATAGCAACAGACATATAACTTTCTATACTTTATTTTTTTTCCAACTCATTTCTAGGAAAGTTCAACACATTTGGTGACTCTAGCTGAAGCCGTTTTGCTGTTATTAGACATGGGCCTCCACCCCTCCCGTCATATTAGGATTTAACCAGAGAAATACAATACAACACGCAGAGGTAAATCAACCACTAATATTAGAGGTATTCAGAAATGCGATACACAAATAATTTGTATTTCATTAATGACTTCATCACCTTGATCATTAAAGAAGATTTCAAAACCATCATCATTGACTGAGCTGTCCGTAGAAAGCTCTAGGTGGGTGATGTGGGACTGGACAATGAGACGATCAATAAAGCTTTTACCTTTGAAAAAAAATTATTGTAGAATTAGCAGGTTCCTTCTCAGATAGTCGTATACATCGATGTGACGACTATCTGACTGATGTCATACAATATCGGTATTGTTTTTAGGACTTTTTTACACGTTAAACCACATCACACTTTCGGTTAGTCACAATCGAACCCTCAGACAGCAAAATCAGACAAGTTAACTGGCAAAGGAATTTCGGAGTCTACTATTTTGCTTGAACCATAAAAACGTTCTGCGTAAATTTCGCTAATAACACGACTGAAAAATTTTGCACTAAAGCCAAGACAAGCCTACCAGTGAATGATCCTACGAAGGTCTGGTTGTTTAGCTCTCCACTGTACACCAATAGCCAGTCATAGTCCTTCTCTAAACTGAAAGAGAATGGTACCATCTGCACCCATTCTCCGATCTCGACTTCAATAGTCCACGTACAGTCCAAGTCGTTGTAGTATTGCCCAGGGTAGTTGGGAGAATAAACGTAGCCAGAGGTTTGCCCGGTAATATAGCCACCACATTTAGCTAAATATTATGGAAAAGATTCGATATCTTATCTGATTGTTTCATGTCCTTTGTTCTATAACGGCACTATATTTCCCGCCGATTGCTTAGTAAATCCATTACATGACATAAACCCAAGCATATTTCTTAGACAGGAAAGAAAAAAAGAACTTTAGTTACGTTTACTTTTATACTAACAATACCCTAAAATAGGAATCGGATAAATGGAAATAAGGATACATTTCTCAGTATTATATTTTGTGCAACCTTCCCAGCTACAATGATTTACTTCATTAGACAGTAATTCGTAAGCATTTCAAAATAATTTCCGAATTTGCCTGCAAAAAAAGAATCTATATTTTCTCAGTGATTTTATTACCCTCGAAGTGGATCTTAAAACCATCTTCCGAGTAAGAGTAGTCCGTGCGAAAAACTAGGCGGATCGTGTGGGACCATGCAACGAGCTTTTCTGTGAAGTTTGTTCCTGTAAAAATTGGAGAAAGTGGAATTATTACGTGTGTTTTAAACAGGTTAAATATATGACTTATTAGACTATTTACTAAATGTGAAATTTGTTAACATTCTGGCGTTCATCTGACATATATCTTCTATTAAACACTGTCAAACTGTAAAGCCTTAATACAATCTGCCCAATGTGCCAAAGGTGAGGTCCAATTAACGTACAATTAACGATTTCCCTAAACCAATTTTTGCTATTGTATGAGACTGAGCCTGCACATGTAATAAGCTGCATTTCTCTATAAGCCACGAGCTTATTTTCAACTCTGAAATCCGATCATTTTTCTTTTTTCGTTGCTGGAGTAGAGTCAGGTATAAGCGGTCGTCTGGGTCATGAGATTTGTTGTGTTATCATTAAAAGTTTCTATAGCCTTCTTTCCCCATTAACAAAGAGGAATAAAACTTAGCACACTTTTTGGCCTTTAAACAGTTAATATCTGCGTAAAGTTTCGTTTCTTTTGGTTAATGGAAAAGTAGTCTTTTAACCAACAACGCACGAATTCGTGTATCAATCCAACAGCTCTATATCACAACTTACTCCATCCTATCAGCTGTAAATGAGGAACAATTGAGAGTTCAGAAATGAAAATTGGCATGCATCATATAAAGACATTTGATATCATATATGTTTCATTTTAACCTCCTACAGGGATTTTTAGTGGGTCAGATTTAGAGGAATTCATAGTCTGACAAGCTACCAAGGGAGTGTTCATCTTGAAATCAACTCAGTTGCTCATAAAATGATAAAGACCAAATTAAAAAATTCAATCTCAAGAGGACATATGCCTCTACTTTTGTGCCAAATTTCAACTCAATTGTCTAACGAGTCTTGTCAAAACGAGTCTGTTATGAAACCACTTGCATTACTTTTTGACTCACCCTCGTATAAACCTTTCTGTTCTTTGTACCAAAACATAATAGCTTTAATGCTTGGACCGAGACAAACCTACCGGTAAACAATCCTAACGAGATGAAGTTGTCTACCCCTTTTTTGTAGACGCCCAGCCAGTCAAAGTTTTCCTCTAGATTAAACGATACTGGTGTCAGCGACACGCCTTCCCATTCGTTAACCTCTATAGTCCACGTACAGTCCAAGTTGTTGCTGTACCGTCCGGGATAATTGGGGGAGTGAACGAAGCCAGAAGATTGTCCGGTGATATTACCACCGCAGTCACCTAAACGTTGAGACATGTTTAATATGTTATTACGTCGTTTTGATGCAAACTCTGAAGACATGCATTTCTAGCTAATTATTTAGCAAATCATCAACTTAACATATTGTTACAAATGATTAGCAAGGCGATGATATAGATTTGTTTAAAAACTGGTTAAAAATTTGATTTTACCCCACTCTTGTGCGTGGCCTGTATGACGGTGTAACATCCATGTTGTCACAAGAATGAGTTTCCAACACCAGAGCATGGCTTGGGATGGCTCTTCTCTTCGCGACGCCCCAAAGTAGCAATGTGTGTGTCTGTCCTCAAGCCAGGGGTAAACTAGTCGTTTTCAATGCTCCCCTGCGTCACTGAACTGAATAATTCAGTATTTGTCTCTCATTCCTGTCGCCGTACCACCACGAGATGATTCGTAAATCGGGTATCCATATTGCATTTCAACTGATTGATGGACCATTTCAAGTATCGGAGTAAGATTCTCACCTGCGTCACTGACTGAATAATTTAGAGTTTGTTCCACACTGCGATTCCCTGTACCAGTACGTGATGCCTCGTAAATTGGGTATCCCATATCTCATTTCAACTGGTACAGGATGATGAAATTTTGTATATATTGAAGCCGTGTTTAACGTTACATTGGAATAAACATAGAGGTGTGCAGATGGCAAAGTTTGTGCCTAAATAATTGTACTTTTTAAAGTTGTCAAAATCACATTCTTTGTATCTAAATAGAAAATACTAAAAAAACATTCTTCTTGGCAGCGTCTTACTGTCGACATATGGGTGCACAGTAGCGCTGGGTATCGGTACGGTGTACCGGTACAAAACCGGTTTCTCGTCCATATAGTTTTCTAGGACCTAATAAAATTCGGTGGACCGGATGTTGGACATATTGAAAAATGAGCGTATTATGTGATCAGGCATATATATATACATTTCTGAGCTTACCAGTCAAGGAAAATAAGAAGAGCGAAGACGAATATAGTCATTCCTACCAAGTTTTACAGTCTCCAGTTCCGAGGCAGTTAGCCATCTGCGATTTATCAGACCTGTGCTCGAATATGGGCACGTACTACTAGTAGGGTGTAGTAAGGAGCAGGAGAGACAAATTGAAAGAGTACAACGGAGAGCACTCCGTATCGTCTCACTGGGGGGAAGACGAGAGGTGCCTGCTCTGCCGACGCTGAAAGAACGGCGAGAGGTTGCGGCAGTGAAGCTACTGAGGATATGCTGGACGAGGGTCACCCCCTCCATGACCTGGTGCCGCCGGCCAGAACTACGGTCACTGGGAGGACTCTTAGAAACGGCACTGCACTTACTGTGCCAACTGCCCGGACACAGAGACTGAGAAGGTCGTTCTTACATCAGGCTATACGCCTGTACAACGAGTCCTGATACTCTACGTAGGACGTTCCTGTCCTTACTTCGGTGTTCTATGTGAAGTATAATGTACAACTTTGTATAGGCGTTTCTACATCATGTACTGTAATTTGTTTAATAGATGTATATACGTATATTTTGTAGTCGACATGTTGAAAATTTGTACATAATCAGTGATATTCAGTTTGTTTTTACAAACTGCGATGCTGATTCTTTTCTGAATAAACGAAACGAATAAGTCATTTTATAATGCCAGTGGGAGTCGAAAACTCCACAGAAAAGATTTCTTTGTTGCGAAATGGACCATTGTTTCGAGTATCGTCCATTCACTAGTTCTCACTCAGGCTATTTAAGCCCAATGATATGTACGTAACTACTCATACAAAATAATGATAAGGAATCCCTTTGATTTAAAACCAAGATTGTACTTTATAATTAGGTCAAAATGTTGTTTGTTTAGGAACACCTGACATTCAATATGCACATCTTAGTTTAAAGTATGTCACGTGGTGGAATTTTGTCCACGTCAACAATGTGGACATCGAGCCAACCTGTGCGATTATTCAAATGATAACATAGACCATACCTCCCAGTGCATACAGGTGACTTCAGAATTCATTAGAATCTCGTCCCCATTGCCTTCCTATCTTTCCGGCACCCTGTCTCTCTGGATCCCTCTCTGTCTGCTTCCCTGTCTGCCTGGCTCCCTGTTTGTCTGTCTTCCTGTCTGTCGGCCCTTGTGTGTCTGCTTCCCTGTCTGTCTGGCTCCCTGTCTGTCTGGCTCCCTGTTTGTCTACCCCCCTTTCTGTCTGCCTCTCTGTCTGCCTGGTTCCCTGTCTGCCTGCCTCCCTTTCCGTCTGCCTCCCTGTCTGACTGCCTCCATTTCTGTCTGGCTCCCTGTCTGTCTGGCTCCCTGTCTGTCTGGCTCCCTGTCTGTCTGGCTTCTTGTATGTCTGCTTCCCTGCTTGCTGCCTTCCTATCTTTCTGGCAGCCTGTCTCTCTGGCCCCCTATCTGTTTGCCTTCCTGTCTGTCTGGCTCCCTATCTGTTTGCCTTCCTGTCTGTCTGCCTTCGTGTCTGTCTGCCTCCCTGTCTGTCTCCTCCCTATCTATAAGGCTCCTTGTCTATCTATCTCCTTGCCTTTTTGGCTTCTTGTCTATCTGACTCCGTGTTTGACTGCTTCCCTGTCTGTCTGGCTTCCTGTCTGTCTGGATCCCTGTCTGCCAGGCTCCGTATCTGTTTTCCTCCCTAGCTGTAAGGCTCCCTGTCTGTCTGCCTCGTTGTCTGTCTGGCTTCATGTCTGTCTGCCTACCTGTCTTTCTGGCTCCCTATCTGTCTACCTCCCTGACTGACTGGTTCCCTGTCTGTCTGCGTCCCTGTCTGTCTGGTTCGCTGTCTGTCTACCTCCCTGTCTGTCTGGCGACCTGTCTGTTTCCTTGCCAGCTGCCTCTCTATCATGTCTGGGACCCGGTCTTTCCTGCTCCTTGTCTGTGTTCTTCCCTGTCAGACTGGCTCCCTGTCTGTCTGACGTCTTGTCTTTTTGCCTCAGTGTCTGTCTGTTTTCCTGTCTGTGTGCATCCTTGTCTATATGTAGCCCTATATGCTTACCTCCTTGTCTAGCTGGTTCCCTGTCTGTCTGCCTTCCTGTCTATCTGGCTCCCTGTCTGCCTACCTCCGTGTTGGTGTGCCCCCCTTTCTGCCTGCCTCCCTTTCTGTCTGGCTCCCAGTCTGTCTGGCGTCCTGATTGTCTGTTTCTTTGTCGGCTGCCTCTCTCTCTGTCTGGTTCCCGGTCTGTATGGCTCCCTGTCTGTTTGCTTCCATGTCTGATTGGCTCCCTGTCTGTCTGGCTTCTTGTCTGTCCGCCTCCGTGACTGTCTTGTTTCCTGTTTATTTGCACCCTTGTCTATATGGATCCCTGTCTGCCTGGCTCCCTGTTTGTCTGACTTTCTGTCTGTCTGCCTCCGTGTTTGTCTGGTTCCCTGTCTGTCTGCCTCCCAATCTGTCTGGGTCCCTATCTGCCTACCTCCGTGTCCGTCTGCCCCCCCCCCCTTCTGTCTGCCTCCCTGTTTGTCTGGCTCCCTTTCTGTCTGGCTCCCTGTCTGTCTGGCTCCCTATCTGTCTGTCTTCCTGTCTGTCTGCCTTCGTGTCTGTCTGCTTCCCTGTCTGTCTGGCTCCATGTCTGTCTGGCTCCCTGTTTGTCTGCCTATTTGTCTGTCTGCCTCTCTGTCTGCCTGGTTCCCTGTCTGCCTGCCTCCCTTTCCGTCTGCCTCCCTGTCTGACTGCCTCCATTTCTGTCTGGCTCCCTGTCTGTCTGGCTCCCTGTCTGTCTGGCTTCTTGTATGTCTGCTTCCCTGCTTGCTGTCTTCCTATCTTTCTGGCACCCTGTCTCTCTGGCTCCCTCTCTGTCTGCTTCCCTGTCTGCCTGGCTCCATGTCTGTCTGCCTTCCTGTCTGTCTGCCTCCCTGCCTGTCTGGCTCCCTGTCTGTCTGGCTTCCTGTATGTCTGCTTCTCTGCTTGCTGCCTTCCCATCAACCTGGCACCCTGTCTCTCTGGCTCCCTCTCTGTCTGCTTCCCTGTCTGTCTGTCTTCCTGTCTGTCTGCCTTCCTGTCTGTCTGCCTCCCTGTCTGTCTGGCTCCCTATCTGTTTGTCTTTCTGTCTGTCTGGCTTCCTGTATGTCTGCTTCCCTGCTTGCTGCCATCCCATCTTCCTGGCACCATGTTTCTCTGGCTCCCTCTCTGTCTGCTTCCCTGTCTAACTGGCTCCCTGTCTGGCTTCTTGTCTGTCTGCATCCGTGTCTGTCTGGTTCCCAGTCAGTGTGCCTTCTTGTCTATTTGGTTCCCTGTCTCCATGTCTGTCTGCCTCCGTGTCTGTCTGGTTCCCTGTCTTTATGCCTCCCTGTCTATCTGGTTCCCTGTCTATCTGACTCCCTGTCAGTCTGGCATCCTGATTGTCTGCCTCCGTGTCTGTCTGACTCCCTGTCTTTTTGGCTTCCTGTCTGTTTGGTTCCCTGTCTGTCTGGTTCCCTGTCTGCCTGCCTTCCTGTCTGTCTGTCTGTCCGCCTCCCTTTCTGTCTGCCTCCCTGACTGTCTGGCGTCCTGTCTGTCTGTTTCCTTGTCTGCTGCCTATCTATCCGTCTGGAATTAGGTCTATCTGGCTCCGTGTCTGTCTGCCTCCCTGTCTGTCTGCCTCCCTGTCTGTCTGTATTCCTGTCTGTCTGACTTTTTCTGTCTCCTTCCCTGTCTGTCTGGGTCCCTATTCGTCTGCCTTCCTGTCTGTCTGCTTCCCAGTCTGTCCGTCTCCCTTCATGTCCGTCTGCCTCCCAGTCTGTCTGCCTCCCTGTCTGTCTGCCTTCCTTTCTGTCTGCCTCCCTGTCTGATAGGCTCCCTGTCTGCATGGCTCCCTGTCTGTCTCTCGCCATGTCTGTCTGTTTCCCTGTCTGTCTCTCTTCCTGTCTGTCTGCCTCCCTGTCTGTCTGCCGCTCTGTCTGCCTCCCTGTCTGCAATGCTCCTTGTGTATCTATCTCCCTGTCTGTTTGGCTCCATATCTGTCGTCATTTAGTTTACTCTCTCTCACTCTTCTAATATTTGTTTATGCATCCATCTTCTTATATACATTAAATGATGTACAATGTTTTAAAGCCTTGTGGAAAAGTTACTAAGTAATTTTTGACAGTCAAATGACTTTCTACGTTCTGTCTAGGGGTTTCTAGTATACATTCAAGTGATAAAAGTAACGCACACTTTGTAATATTGACGCCATGACGAATAAAATTTAAGAACACACAATGACACGACTGATAAAATAGCGTTGTAGATCCCGACATTCGGGGTGAGGTTCCATGTTTGAAAGCCTTGTGGAAAAGTCACTAATTGATTTTTGGCAGTCAAATGACTTTCTACGTTATGTCTAGGAGTTCTAGTAAACAATTCAAGTGATAAAAGTAACTCACTTGTAATCTTGACGCCATGACGAATGAAAGTTAAGAACATACAGTGACACGACTGATAAAGCAGCGTTCCAGAACCCCGAAAATTCGGGGTGAGGTTGAATGTTTTAAAGCCTTGTGCACTGTCACCAAGAATTAATCTTCCTCGACTACCTGAAAACGTCTAAAAGGCTGTTACTCTTGGACTACGAAAGCCGGCTTCAAGAAAGGGTGAATGAATTACTTGTTGGCTCATGATTCCATGCTTTTGTCACTTCAATGCTTGCTACAACGTTTATAGTTTCTATTTTTTAATAACCAATCTTGTTTTACTTTACATTATCTCATTATTTTTGTCGTCTGCTGAGTATGTCATCAAAAATTTAATTTACTTACTGTGGTCTAAATTTGAGACACCTAAAATATAATCGCGGATCATCAGCTTCCAGACTGTAAAAGCCTATAAAGTCAATATCATCTACACGTACTTTCACAACAACAGCGCATACCCAATTGAAATAATAATATAATTTATTGTAATTTTAGAATCACAGAAACAATACATTGTCTGCATATTATATAAACGTAATTTTACGAATAAACTTATAGACGCTTTGTATCAGAGTTGGTGTCTTTAACATCGTTTAAGCAAATATCAATGTAACTTTAAAGCAGCTAAACATACTCCATGTATTACACAAAAGTCATTCTTATACTATTTATTATGATATAGACTAAATAAAAGTATTAACAAGTAGAATAGGCCATCTACGGGCGTTTTCTGATTTTCAATTGCAAAGTTAGTAACGTTATATAGTCGCAAATGACGCTAAAAGGCGTATATGGCACCTTTTAGACGAAATTACGCGGTCCAATATATTTTCAATGGACTTTTCACAAACGTCATTCTTACACTGTTTTACCATGAAATAGACTTAATTTGAATGATGTGTTCATGTAAAATGGGCCATTCACGATGGTCAAATACAGGCTCAAAACCTCCAATGTCTAGCCGAATTGGAACCTTGTTTCACAATGTTCTATCTGACGTAATTCGAACCGAACCCGTGTTCTATTTGGGGTCATCTGCGGTCGTTGCCGGTAAACAATGCTGTCTGGCCCTTTTTCCCAAACTACCTTGAACTAGCAAAAAAATATAGTTTTTCACCAATATAAACAATTCTCTGGACAGCACATCCATGCTATTACTTAGTTTGGGAGCTGTAATATTTAACGAAGCTACTGACATTTCTGTTGGTGACCTTGGATATTATAAGTGTTGTTTACACTGGTATCAATTACACCCTCCCGCTCTCCGTGCGGTATGACATGCTTGCAAACATCGTTTAAGATCTCCACCAGGAAGAGTCCAAATGAACTCATTGACGGCTCAAAATGACAGCAACGGTTTTCCCGAGATCTCTGTTTTGGGGATTTTTAGAAAATGCCTTACTTTGGAATTATTCGTAATCAAGTGCGAAAAATGCCATTTTTACGCAAAATTTCGACCGTAACTTTGCTTAAAATAGAAAATTAAAAAATTCCAAAAACAGAAAGTTTCATTTTCCTCATAGATGACGAAAAATACAAAAATCGTGATTTTTCGATGACTTATGCGGCCCATCTTATCAAGAGATTGGTCAAAGTAAAGGTCTTCTTGGAAACAGAAAATGTTCGTCTTTGGAAGCAAAATCTAAACAAAACAGCTATTTAAATTCAAACGACAAGATTCAAAGTATGTAAAATTGCTGAAAACATCTTCTCTGTCATAACACTTTGTTTATTATCAGATATTTTACGGTTAGCCAATACGGTTGTAACCCGATACTCCGTCGAACGTGCATAGAAACGGGAAAGAATACCCTAGCAACCGTACACCGTGATTTCTGGGTGAATAGCGCTAAAATGGCTTATATGACACAATGTTATTACAATATCTTACCATAAAATAGACTTAATCAAAGTGTTAACAAGAAAAATGGGCATTTCTGGGCTTTTTTTTTTCCTTTTTCTAATTGCAAAGTTCGTTTATAGCCTCAAATAACACTGAATAGGCCATTGTGACACCTTTTAGACGAGATCATACTCGTGGGTATAAATAACTGGCGGGCGAATTTTGTTCATTCTCTAAATCTGTCCAGATTGAGATGATCTTGATATCTTTTCCAAGTCCCAGATTTAGGAGTGCACATTTGCCCTAACTCATAGTAGTAAATATTGAATATGATATTTATATCAGAATGATAAGCTGAAATAAGAGAAAGCTCAACAGGAGCAAACAAGTTAATTGTCGAAAGTGAATTTTAATGCCTTTTTTTTCTTTCATGGCAAAGTCGTTTGACAAATAAACATTTTTCGGATAGAACATTCACTATCAGCCCACTTAGCATCACCAGTAAAACCTTCTCTGGGATATGACCACCCACACTGATCAGTATCTTAATTTTGCCTCTAACCATCCTCTTGACCATAAACTTGGAATCTCCGGGACACTCTGTGGACTTCGACAAGGTGAAGTTACTTGATTGCAAACAGGATTACTTTCTCCGGGGAGTGAAAGAGGCTATTTACATCAGAGCCCATCAACCTTCCCTCAACAGAGAAGGTGGCCGATACAGAATGCCAAGCACCTTTGACCCTTTACTGACGTCACACTTCCGTTTCGGAAGTGCGACTTAGGTTTTGGGTCATTACAACTTGAGAAGGATCAGAGGAATGATCGAAAGCTTGTTTGTAAGCGCTTTATTTTGTGTACGGATATAAAGTCTTAAAAACTGTATCATTATGTTAACTACCGTCATAGATGAACTTACATTCAAGTATTTACTGACACATTTTCTTAACTCTACATTTTAAGTTCAGTCACTGTATATGTTAGGCATAGAAATAAGAATTTAATATATTTAACTCTTCTATACTGTAGGTTTAGTAGTGAAATATGTTGTTTTTTCTTTGTTTATCCTAAATCTTATTTTCTCCTCGTCAAATTTTAAAATCGATTCATCTGTGTCATTTCCCTTTTTTGCAATGATTCACATAGGCATCCTTTAGACATGTGAAAAAAACCCTTTAAGAGTCTTGTATTTCTGAATCATTAATCATCATTTTTCAGCGATTCAAACCACAAATGTACTTTTTTGGCTGTCGCGCATCATATATTCTTAGATTAAATCATTTTAGTTGAAGATTACCTACCTACCAGGTAGGTAGTAGTTGAAGATTTCCTGTAAGCAAAGGCAGTCGAGGCATGGTATCATAAACTTACTTTATAGTTCAAAGTCGTCCCATCTTCCCATTTCCAGATTCTTTTAGCCTTACGAAGAGGACGATACGGCCCCCTCTCCCGAAGGCCGATCCAATATTCGAGGTTCAAGCCTTCCGAGCGGATGTGCTTTCTAAAAGCGAGGTCCAGTTCCTTTGTTTTAGGCATGGCTAGATTAGCTCCGTCAATCTTGCAGATCTTCCTGGCGTCAGAGTGGGACACTTTTCGAAAAAGGAGCCAGATGCAGGTCCTGGCAGCAACGAGTTTGTATCCGGCTGGGCAGCCGTCAGCTGCAACAAAATGTGCTTGAACATTGTACATTTTTATGAAGTATGTAGAGTTAGATTATTAAATGTTTTTTGTCCTTTATATATGGAGAAAGTACGACAACCAAGTCGACAAATGAGAGGATTTCAGGTATCTTAGGTAAGGTAAAATGTTTGTGAATATATATATATTTAGATAGGACTTCTTATGACATCCCTAGACTCTATCATTATCAAATTCACAAATTTGGGGTTAAACAAAAAGATTTTAAGATTTTCTTATTTTATAAACCACACTTCATATATCTTTGATATCTTACATAATGTAAATGTAATACTTATGATTAGATAGTTATGATTTATGCTAATGTATGACGCAATGGGTCAAATCCAAAATGGCAGACCGTATTATGATGAATTATAATCAGCTTATTTTCTTCAATGCAGCTCTTAGCACTTACAAATATGGAAAAGGAAACGTCATGCTACGAAAGATATATTTTCTCTATGGGCCGTAAGGAATGTCTGTCAGAAGCAATAAAATGAATAACCATATGCATGGAAGCAGTTCAATTAACAAAACCAATACAGCGCAATGGGATGTGTCAAATATATCAAAATCGAAGGCGAAAGGTGAAGAAGTCTTCCTTACCATTAATAGGCATTGATTTGTTTTCCTTAGAAACCTCAAAGTGCACGCTGTTCGTTGGTAGCAAAAACTGTGATAATAAGAAAGTTCTATGTAATGTTTATCTTTATTTGATAGGTATGAAACAGTACATGAAATTGACCTTTTTCTCTTTTTAAGACAGACAGAATGTGTATACCGGATCCCTTATAATAAGCTGTGATAAATTAAACATATAAGAAACGCGGAGAACATACTTTAAATGCAGAAATTATTCGCGGTGGATTAATGTTCACGGTTTTCGCGGTGACCACTTCACTGCGAACTTAAAACCACCACGAACATTTTCTATAATGGTATTAGACTACAGTCTATGGTGTTACTACGAACTTAAATCCACCTCGAAAAGTCATTTTTCCCGCTACCGCGAAATTAAATCCCCGCGAACTTAAATACATTTACAGTAATAGACCAGACTGGAGGAACACAGGACAGAGACTGACAGCATGAACACAAATCTGCGGATTACATTGCCAGGAATAACTGCATCATTGACTGGGAGGGGGGCAAGGTAATAGATAGAGAAGACAACATATGTATCTGGTGGATTAAAAAGCATATAGATAAGAAAGTCAACCCAATATAACGTCCTTGGTCAACCCCAGGGCTGAACCGTGACGAGGGGGGTAGAAACACATTTGAGATTTAAATCTCGCCGCAAAATCGCCACCTACATCAGCTACATATAGCGGCGAGAAACAGAACTCCAGTAAGATATGAGGAAGATGTCTGACAGACATCAAAACTTTAGCAGGTTAGAGACCTTCAGGTTGTGCAAAAGAATTCTCCAAAACAAAACAAAAAAGAATCATTAAAGTATTATGAAGAGGTGAACATCATTGAAAGTTAAATATGCAAATAAGGACCTCATTTGCATAAATTATTTTGATTAAAGCTTTCGATCTTTAATTGGGGTTGCGAAGATGATCTACTAAATTAAATATAATCCATGCACATGAGGACCTTATTTGCATGATTAATGACACGAAATTAATACTCTATATGTACAGTTGTAAAGGTTAAGATTGTTTTGCGAAGGTATGGGGTCGTGGATCTTAGCAAGTTTTCACAGATGAATTGTTGCCAAAAACTTTTTACTGCCCATTATGTATATGTGTGATATACATGATCGTTTGCGCAATTTAGGGCTCACATAAAAAATGTTCAACTATACTATAATGTAGAATTAAGTTCACAGATAACAAGCGAAGCTCATATGTGCATGTTAAAGAATATTATGGATGGACATATCGCTTTACTCGATCAGGAATTTACGTATTACTAAGTTGACAACAATTAAAGTTGATTGGTCTCACCTCATTCACAACTGGCAGGTCGGTGGAAATATTTCCCAGTAAAGTTTTCGTGAGATTATGACTGGTTGCCTTCTCGCGGGTAAAGCAGAGTAAAGCGGATATAAAATTTAAAGGACCAACATTATCAATAAAATACATTTTGTGCTTTATCTACGAATGACATTGTTATCTACAGCTGTAAGTAAAGACATGGCAAGACGTTTGCGTACATGGGCATAAAAGAGAAAAGAACGACAACATTTTATTGAATTTGAATTGAAAAATATACCTTCGCCAAATAAACTAGGTTCTTATGAACAATGGTGTCTGTAGACACAAACATATTACTCATTACATTTTATTTTATATGTCTGGAATTGGTTCATTTAATTTCGTCATTTATTATGCAAGTTGATCCCAATTTACCCAATTAATACCAAATTGTCTCAAGCATTACTTAAGCTATCAGCATACCAATGAACATTGTGATACTTTCATCCCTTCTCGACGTACTCTCTTTCAAAGTCTAAAACTACCTACAACGGCTCCTGCAGTTCCAAAATAGACACTAGGGGACCCATATATACACCTCTTACTTTCTGCCCTCTTTCTGATTTACATATGTAACAACTTTGAAAGTCCTATCACGGAGTACAGCGGATTTATAAACTTTCATCATTAATTATGCAAATTAGCTGTTTATTTGCATTATTAGTATCATGTAATTCTTCATTAAGGCTGTCTGCATACCAAAAATCATGACGATCAGTCAAGAAATTCATTTTTCCCAATAATTATGCAAATGAGGGCGTCATTTGCATAATTAATATGTTTTGAGATTTCTCCCTTATTCAGCTACATATATGACAAGTTTTAAAGCCCTATCATGGAATGCAGCGGATTTATAAACTTTCCTCATTAATTATGCAAATTAGCAGCTGATTTGCATAATTAGCATTACATCCTTTAAGTAATCACTTAGGCCATCTACATGCCAAAAATCATGACGATCCGTCAATACGTTCTCAAGTTATTCTAGTCCAAAGCTTGAAAGGAAACCGGCTCCTACAGTTCTAAAAAACCGCTAGGGGGCCCAAACTCGCAACACTTAACCTCTGCTCCAAGGCCTATCTACCAAAAAAGAATCACGACAACAGCATGTCCAGAACACGAGTTATCAAAAATAGAAGTTCCGCTGCAGTACCTTAAGAAGCCGTTAGGAGGCCCACTATCGAACTTTACCTTCGATTTCCCAACCCCTACTCACCTACTAAATATCATTAGGATCGATCCAAGGCTTCTCGAGTTATGGTGACAGACAGACAGACAGACAGATAGACAGACGTACACGCCTAAAACGTGACCTTGCCATTCTGGCAAAGGTAATAATAACTTGACATCGTGTGGTACTGGTTTGACCCTCTAGCAGTTTATTTTAGAATAGCGTGGGTGTATCTATGCATCTGCTAGGAACCGATATGTTTTATAAATTTGTCTAATCAATTCAAAGATGCCATACATGGATTGAAATATATTACTTTCCTTGTGTCTCTAGATCTTCTTTTCCTAATCTCCCCCTGTCAAATCTTCAAAAGGATGTCACTTTTATTTTTGTACCAAGTAAGCTCAAATTTGGCATGGAGGTAGTAATAGCCTTTTTTCCCACCCATTTTATATAGCCCAGAGATAGATCAGATTTAGGGGGTTTGGTAATTTTAAGACCAGAAATATATATTTCGGGCACAAATAATATTGACCTGATATTTGGTACAGAGACGCATTGGTTATTTGCCCACTGGTATCCATCAATACTTTTCTTCACACATCACTTCAAAAACATAATGAGTTATTTTGGGGTATTTTGGTAATTTATTATACAGATGTATATTTTGGGCTCCTTTGTCCTTGTGTTGAATTTAAATGAGCTGACATTTAGTATGAAGGTGTGTTAGACATATGCATGCAGCACTTCATTTTCACTTCTGGCATACAATGCTTAAAAGTGGTTGAATTTGCCCTTTTTAGACAAAAATATATATTCTATTGGCTCCTGTGCCTTTGTATACCAAATGACCTGAAATTTGATACGAGCGTGCTTACCGCATGTACCCACAGGCCCCATTAACCCTTATGGTGTACAGAACTTAAAATTGTAAAATTTTGAATCTTTTACCTAACAAATGTAGATTTTCGTTTCCTGTGTCATAAAGAAGCAAACTGATCTTGAGTTAGTTATAGGGGTGGCTTTAGCACTAGGAATGGAAAATGGTTAATATAGACCAGATTGAGCCCATTTTACATAGAAAGGAATATTCCTGAAGAGCCCAATCTTGTATTGGAGGGGGGCTTTTTTAAATCTGTTTTGCAGTGGGATGATGTTTGGGGATAGGTCAATTTCTGCATTTTTTTTTAATTGGGATGGGGATGGGTTGAAATATTCTTTATTTGCTTGCATTTACGAGCAAATGTCGGCCTTTTTAGTACAAATATTTACATGTAATTCAAAGGTTAACTCCATCATAAATTGACTATGTAAATGTAATGGTAGTTTTAATTATTGATTGCAGTTCCAATCCCCGAATGCATTGCAGTATTGTAGCGCGCTGAATTGCCTATTGAGTTGTGTAAAGTCACCTTCATCAGCATAAGAAAAGTTCACAATATTATATAGAGTAAAGAGGTCTAAACTCCCCCAAGGTATTTAACCTCCTTGGTTCCACGAAGTTTCCTTTTTTACCTCCATGACATACCATGGATGTTATACTTTACCCTGCCAACAAAATAAATAAAAAACGGCTGTGTGGATTGGTTTTATACTTAATGTGTCGGTAGGGTGTGACGAAAGCTGGAAATTTTTAGATTTTGGGCCCCCTAGTGGCTTCCTTCGGTACTGCAGCGCAACTTCCGTTGTTGCTATCTCGTGTTCTGAACAAGCTATTGTCACGATCTATTTTTGGTGTTAGATAGCTATTGATCTCAGGAATTAGTGACATGAGTTTTGGCCCCTTAGCGGCAAGTTTTGGGATGGCAGGGGCATTTTTGTCAAAGACTTCTGAAGTATTACAAATCCCCAGCCTGCAGCTGGTTTGCTTCCTTCCACCCTTCGCAGCTGTACCTGACAGTTGCAAAGGCACACGGGTCAGACTCCCTGACCCCCACGCGTGGACCGTACCAAGTACTTCCCAGTTATCAAATGGGTAGGATTTGTTGGTAAAAAATTTTTTGTCATAACTCAAGAAGGAAACGGATTTTTATGATTTTTGGTATCTAAGTACTTTAGACAATGTTGTACAAAACAAAATTTTAATTATGCATGTAATCAAACTGTAGACTTCATACATATTAAAGACTAGCTGTGTATTATTACCTCCATGAAATGTCATGGAGGTTATATTTTACCCAGCGTTTGTGTGTGTGTGTGTGTGTGTGTGTGTGTGTCTGTCTGTCTGTCTGTCAACAAGATAACTCAAGAACGGCTGGATGGATTAGTTTCATACTTGGTTTGTTGGTGGGGTGCGATGAAAGCTAGAAGTGATTAGATTTTAGGCCCCCTAGCGGCTTCCCTTGGTACTGCAGCGCAACTTCCGGTTTTGCTATCTCGTGTTCTCAACATGCTATGGTCACGATTTTTGAGTGTTAGATAGCTCTTGTGCTCAGGAATAAGTGACATAGGTTTTGGCCCCCTACCGACTAGGTTTGGGATAGCAGGGGCATTTTTGTCAAAAACTTCTGAAGAGGATAACTCAAGAAGGGAACAATGGATTTTCATGATTTTTGGTATGTAGGTACCTTAGACAATGTTGTACAAGATAAGATACCAATTATACAAAATAGGAGTAAATTTGCATAATTAATGAGAATATTCTATCATGGCATTTTTTTCAATGTATCTCTTGTCCCGGACATGATATAGTCTTGACATTTGGGTGGTAGATAGCTTGCAGTGTCATGACAAAGTGGGGCAGATTTCAGCCCCCTAACATGTAATTTCGGAACTGCAGGGGCATTTTTGTCAAGACATTCCAAAGTGCATAACTGCAGAAAGGATTGACGGATTGGCATCATTTTAGGGGTGCAGGTAGCTTGGGCAAAGGTGTTCATAATGATATACATGTTATGCAAATGAGGACCTTATTTGCATAATTAATGAGGAAATTGCATAATACCATTATCACTAATAACTGGACTTCAATAAAAGTAACACTTATTAATTATGATAGATGGAATATAAGCAGATACCAAATATGGTAATGAGGAACTTATTTGCATAATTTATGTAAAAATTACAAAGACGCTTTATGTCTAATGATTCGAATTTTGTACTTGTGACATGCGTACGTTAGTCAATGATGAACAACAACACGCATAAATTATGTTAATGTCTTAGTCAATTGCATGAAATTTACAAAAGCTCTAAAGTTTCATGGAGGTATGAGGTCGCCGAACTCTAGTATATATTATGAAAGGAAACTAACCTGATAGAATTTTGCTTTATTCCCTGGTGCTCTGTTGATAGAAATGCCCACGATTATTCCTGCAGCAAAAAAGGCTGCCGATGCAATGGCGATGATGATGCCATTAACTAGAGAGAAACTGGCGCTGGTGAAACAGATCTTCGCCGAATCTGTGTTAGGTAAAAACAGATGGTTAATACAAGATCTTACTACAAAATTTTATTGCATCTTATCTTAAATTGCTATTCTATTGAATTTATTGTGCATTTTTTTCTCTAAATTTGACACAGATTTCTATGTGAGTTCACTTTTGAGTTTTGTTTTCTGGCTTTTATGCAACCTTTGTTGATTTGTTGCATCGGTATGTTGTAGATTTGTCGGTGTGTTGGCATTAAAAGATGGCCAAGTAAAGGAAGATACAGAATTCTCACGCTTCATGAAGAAAAAACGTAAATTCAAGCAGGTCACAGTTAAACCTAGCAGCATCTCTAAGCTACATCTTATGCTTGTCAGAGGATCAGTGCATATATTATGTACCTTTCTTTCCAGGAAGCCTATGTCGAAGGGCACCAGGCACGTAGGTTGGATTATCCTTAAGTGCATGGTTTAACGATGCGGTGTCTTCCTCCTTATCAGCTCGCTGTCCTATGTCGCCTTTGTTTTTATCAGCCTGCTGTGGACTGTTGATGCCATCCCCCTCCGCTTCTATGCCAGTAGCGTGGTCAACATCGTTCTCTGGGGCACTGATACGGCTTTGGGTACTGTTGTCATTCTCTTCGATATGCTGCTCGGCATTGAAGTCAGGAGTGCCGTTGCACTCATCAGTAGTCTTGGATTCTATGGTGTCTTGAATACCTGTGACAGGTATATATGTTTTCAAGTGTTTTACAGTATGAAGTAAAAGGTAAGATGGAGCATTTCAATCAACTAATTGATATTACCTTTGCTTTCAAGGGGTCTGACGTCTGAGGGGTATTCTTACTCCAGAAGAGAGCGCTATTTTCCTATTCATTTTAATTTCAGTAATAGTAAATAAAGTTATAAACGCATACAACTTCACATTATGAGATGAAGTACACATTTGCCCCACGCGCATCAAAAAGAATTCATTCTTCATCTAAAATCCCCAAGTACCCTCTGATCAATCTATGCCTATGGGTGTAGTGAGCCTAGCAATGCCAGTCTAACGTTATGTCACAATACTAAGTTCAGGAGTTCAGTGGATGTCTGAACTTTCCTCATTAATTATGCAAATTAGCTGTTGATTTGCATAATTAGTATAAGATAATGTAAGTTATCACTTCTATAGGCTATCTACCACTCAAAAATCACGACCACAGCATGTTCAGAACACGAGATGTCAAAAATTGAAGTTTTGCTGCAGTACCTTAAAAAGCCGCTAGGGAGCCCACTATCATACACGACCTTTGTTGTCCTGACCCCTACGCACCTACCAAATATTATCAGGATACTTTCAAGGCTACTCGAGTTATGCATTCCACAAACAAACAGACGCGCACACTCGGCCCGCTACCGTCCTAACAAAAAATGCTACGCCAACCATTTTCGAACACAACCTTTCTCTCTGCAACCGCTACCTAAATACAAAATGTCATGAAAATCAATACACAGCTTCTTGAGTTATATGCTGTTGGCATGGGTTTATGAACTTTCCTCATTAACTATGTAAATTAGCTGTTGATTAGCATAATTAGTAATTATGTAAGTCATCACTCATTCTATTTACATACCAAAATCCTGATGATCTGTCAGCACGTTCTCGAGTTATTTTCGTCCAAAGTTTGAAAGGAAATCTGTGCCTGCAGTTCTAAAAAAGCCGCTAGGGGGTACAAAATTACAGCACTTACTCTCTGCTCCAAGGGCTATCTACCACTCAAAATCATGACCACGGCATGTCCAGAACATGAAGTGTCAAAATTAAAAGTTTTGCTGCAGTACCTTAGACAGACACTAGGGGGCCAATTATCGAACTTGACCTTGATTTTTATTCTGACCCCCACCCACCTACCAAATATCAGGATCCATTCAAGGTTTCTCGAGTAATGCTGTTCACAAGAAAGCGGACGCACACGTTCGGCCCGCTACCGCCCTGACGGAAAAAGGTTACGCCCACCATTTCCAAACACGACCTTCCTGTCCGCAACCACTACTGAAATACCAAATATCATTAAAATCCATACACAGCTTCTCGAGTTATATGCTGTTGACCTACATATAGGAACACAACATGAGGCCTTAACAGAAAATACAAACTTCTCGGCGAAGGTAATAAACGCGCCGTCACAATAACTTACCTATCAACCCACCAGAGGTTATCGTAATATACATCAATCATTTAGCATTACTTCATACTAATATTTGGATTAAGAAAAGTCATTTTTAAGTCTCTCATTGCATTGTAAAAGATTGGGACAATAATAATAGTAATAGTAATTGTATTACTGATATTACTACTGCTAGCAACTAACACTTTTCTTACTGAACGATATGCACTGTATAATACGTATAAATTATAGCGTCCACATGTGGTAATCGCGCAAAGTAGCCTTATATTGATAACCTAGTGATATAACTTGCATCATAGACTGATATCATAGATCGTACGACTACTAGTCAAGCTGTAAACACGGATCACCTCTGTAGCCAAAGTTACCTGTATCGATAATGCTGTTATTGTATATTGTACTGCTACCAGGGCTAGCCCTTGATGATAGCATCCGGCTAGTTGGATAGTCCTGGCTGTATTTCTCATATTATACAGCCGATTAAATCAAATCAAAATCATACACTGTTCCAGTATATACCAGTAATGTGTGTTATCCTAAAAAAATGGGTGGAGGAAGAGGCAATACTTTCAAACTTGAAAATTCTCTCCCTAAATGCTCCCATGTTCCAACAACTGTCATCTTGCTTTTGATAAACACATTTTCAAAAAATTCCATGCGGCTAGTTGGCAAAAAACCTAGCCCCTTATAGTAGTCTCATATGGTCAGTTATTATCTTATATCATTTTTTTTTCTATTATCATTTGATGATCCTATTTTCATTATCACATCCTCTGTCTTACATTTCTTCGTTAATTATTGACTATCATACATTTTGTTTAGTATTGAGAAGGAGGGCATAGTAGAAGCCGTTTACGTTTTTTCCCT
The DNA here is from genome assembly GCF_000003815.2 of Branchiostoma floridae. Lineage (NCBI taxonomy): Eukaryota > Metazoa > Chordata > Leptocardii > Amphioxiformes > Branchiostomatidae > Branchiostoma > Branchiostoma floridae. The sequence continues at coordinate 2,158,770 of NC_049997.1, read as the reverse complement.
CCTCCTGCACCTGTAGTGTTTTATGTATTCTTTTTTGTATTGTTTTATGTGTTTTTTGCGAATGAACAAACAAAAAAACAAACCCACCCTGTAAGCCCATAACAGCCAACTCACAATGATCCCAATATCCGCAGGGGTGAGAAACCCCCAAAGATGGTGATTTCTTTAAACTTATTAAACATTTTAGGGTTTTCCATAGCTACCTTAGCCACCCCAAAACTACATACGTGCCAGATAAAATCGCACTAAGAGAGGGTTTTCAATAGTCTAAATTTATGGTTTTTGATGGATTCTGCGTGCACGAGAGAATTGTGGGGTCCCTACTTCTAGAAGAATTCAGACATGTAATTGACATATATACAGACATGTAATTGACAGCTGTCAGCCATATCGTTAAATTTTGAACTAACATAATAAATATCACTGCCTCTCTGACAAGAAAACAGGTGTCAGAGCTAAAGATACAGCCATGATGGCAAATCGCTGATTTTGGCTGGAAACCTGAAAGAAGCAAGTAAATAAACTCCAAACATGTTATCATTTGTTCTTTACATCAGATCCCTACGTACCCTTTCAATAACGTATGAGGGCAGACCGAAGGTCTATTCATGATCCTTAAGAGATATAGACGATTACACGTATAGATATAGGGCAATCATCAACAAGGCAGAACCCTAAAATAGTTTGACAACGCAAAACACAACATGACATAAGACTAGCAGTTCTCCCCTCGAATGCCAACATCAGTTCCTGAATTTTGATGCGCTACTTGGAGGCAGGGTTAAAAAAAACTAAGGAAGAAGGAAACGTCATTTTTTATAGATATGAGTTAACTGAAGCATGTGGCTTGCGACTAATGCCAAATCAATCCCCATAGAAATGAACAAAAATGGCCTACCCCATATATACCCTCATATATCAATTTACTATCCTAAGGAGGCGAATGTGTGAATTGTCAGTAACATCACACACGGTGAGGTAGGGCTGTGATTCCAGATATCTATGTCTTTTGGGAGTTAATGATTAACAGATGCCAGGGCAACCCTTTAGAGCTAGACTAGCTATAGGGATGCATCTTTTATGGCAAAATCACAGCTTTTCTTGTGTAATAATTAGGGCTACAAAGAATGAAAATGTTTTGAGATAACGTGTTAAAGATCAATTGTTATCGGCTCTTTTGTTAGATCCCCTTTAGCCTTGTAAGTAGTATAAATATTCAATATTTTGAGAGATAATGAATCACTAAAAATTCCAAATTATACCAATGTCGTATTTCTATGTAACGGGAGGTGCCCCAACATGGTACGCTTTTTCTTGCGCTCAAACTCATAGCGCTCCATCACTAGTTGCCTGAGAGTGGTCAAATTTTGATAACTGAATTTTTTACACATAGATTTGAACAACATACTTGAATAAGAAATGCATTCATGTGGTTCATGAACCTTTCGCGCTGCGTGTTACAAGCGGCAAACACTGTGAGACAATTTCGTGCTATGCTGGACAGTGGGCCTGACTTGGTACGCTTTTTTTACATTTTGCTCTCTTGTAAGTGGTAAATTTAAGTACACAGAAAAGAATTAATAGTATGATATTTTAGCTTTCTTTTGACAGTGAAATCGTGACCGTATGTACTTCTTGTATCACATGAGGAAGGCTGTACCTAGAACAATCCAGCTGATGTTTTACGGGCAATGGGCTGAATGCACTGATTGTGAATGCCCGAAACATTACAAAAAAACGACACCGCCAACATCAACAAAACTCTGTCTGATTATATGAAAATATCATCTACATCTCTCTATCAACTCTTATTTTCATAGACAGCACGAATCATTTGTTACAGTCAATTAAATCTCTGGAGCGTTCTCTAGTCTGCCACCTTCACGGCCACACTCCCTTGGGAGTACAGTGGTGGCAATGTTTATGTCGCTTCCTTTTGGTTGCTTTTCTACTCAACAAACATTTGAAGACCCATATTTATACTGTTTTATGGTGCTTTATTTATGTGTATCATGGCAGTTGTGTGACTGCTTGGAAGAGTTCGTATAGTTAGCGACACGAGCTGCCAATACGCAGAGGCCGGTGACCGCAGTGATTCAGCACTGTCAACATTACTGTTAGAAGTCTGTTTAAAAAAAAAAACATGAAGTAAATATATATAGTATACTTGGAATGCAAATTAAAGCTGTGTGCATGGACTTGGTTTATTTACCTTTGTAATCAGCATAGTCAGTGGCAACAAACACGGTGTACTTATGGATGATAAGATCAGCAAAAAATCCGTGCCATCTTACGACGGGAACCATCTTAGGGCGGCCCCCTTTATCAGTATAAATATTTTTGAATACCAACCTGTAGTTCTCTTTGCTGTAGGATCAGGAATGAAGGCAGATATGTCTCCAGTTTCATCCCCTTTGGCGCCGTGTTGTTCGAGTGTGGCCCCTGCCTGGTACATCGCAGACTCGGACTCCTTTTTCTCAGCAGATGTTTCGTTTGATTCCTGATAGATCTTTGACGAAACCTCGTGATCTGTACAGTCTCGTGGATCGTAGATACCTGACATTGGCCTGACCGGTTTTTCCGCCGTGTCTTCATAGATAAGTGAAAGAGTCTTGCAACTTTCTTGAACCGCATCTTGACCATCTCGTTGTCCATCGGTTGAATCAGATTCCTTATGAGCTGTTGTGTCTCCAACCAGGTGTGGCATGGGAGGTTCTTTTACTGTCTGAATATCAGTTCGAGAGAGGGGAATCTCGGTATGAGGCCTGTCAACAGGGTCTGACTCACAGTCCGTGTTCTTAAGGCGCGGTACAGCTCGGACTGTATTCTCATTCACCGTGGCCGTCTGCATTTTTTTCTGCAAAGGTGCTTTGTTTGGAAAAGATGTCTCTCTAATCGAATTTCTAAGTGACGTTTGCGACGTTAAGTGGCAGAATATGGTGGGATCAGGGTTGGAAGTGGTGGACTATGAAAACAAGACCCACTCTAGTTTTCTTCTTATTCTGTCAGCCCAGACTCATTAGAAATATGATGACATCATAGGTCACTCACTATTAGAAACCCACGCTGTAAACAAGATTGTCTCGGATAAGTTATGCTTATTCACTTAGAAATGTAATCAACTTCTAAAGCTATTCAAATGTCTTGAAATCGCCAGCGCATTCCGTATTTCAGAATGCTGCGTGGAACAGATGTCAGTGGAGGACTGCGGTTCGATTGTAAGCCAACAATTATCGGACTTGAATTCGTTTACCGGACCCCAACCCCCAAACGAATCTCTACCACTAATACATTCACATTTTTAGGAACTATTTTCAATGGCATAACAGAAAACATACGTCGATGAAGGTTAGACATCCGGGTAATAAACTATGATACGTCAAAAAGCAGTTACTGAACTCAAGCGATTGGATTTTCAGATTAGGTGACTTTCGTATTACCTGAGATATTCCACCGGTAAGAACTTGCAATGAACTTCAATTGTACCTTGGCAGATTCAGGTACGCCCGATATCCGTGATTGCTCAGCTACAATAGACTCTATTTTACTCCTATTTGAATTTCACTAACCATTAGGCTTAGCAAGAGTCAGGGTACATTTACATGATTGTATCTGGGCTGTGCAATTCACCAATAAGGGCGTCATGGTTGTGATCCTGGAAAATTGTGGTCAGCGAAACTAAGTCAGGCCCTTTGGATGATACATAAAAACTAGAGCATTAAAACGGGAATAAAAATGTTGATTGTACAAATGTCACTGACCCCCTGTTGTGTAAAACGCATGATAATCTTCATAGACTATGTGCAAAGTTCAAACGACTGTTATTCTTGGATCATTGGATTATAAAAGCCGGTTTCAAGAATAGTAAGCAATAAAACGTGCGGCCCCAGGATAGATCAATTGTATAGCAAACTGAGACTACGTGCAAAGTGGAAACGACTGTTATTCGTAGATCATCGGCTTTCAGACCAAGGACTTCAGCCAGCTTCAAGAAAGGTAAGCGGTAAATAAATGCTGCCCCGGGTAAGATCAATTGTATAACAGGCTGTGGCCTTTCTCGAAAAGCCGAAGACCACAACAAATAAACTGATGGGTTAACATCAGCGCGTTTATGAAATTTCGCCTGATTTCAGAAAAAAATTCAGTCTTCGGATGACGAGAAAGTAAGAAAATTGGAAATGTATTGTAGCCTATAGCTAGTGATTGTACTTGTGAAAGTGACACTGGTAAGATGGTCATGACTGTAGTTGATGCAGCAAAACTATAGTTTGATAGTTGTAAAAGTGGCACCAAAAATATGGAAGTAATGACTGTACTAGTAGTAGCCAACTAAAAAAATTAGGTAAGTGACACCAGTCTACCACAGCAGTGTCACTTTTACTACATCAGTGCACATCTTTGATACAGGAATAAATGACTTGTTGGCTGCGATACCATGCTTTGTCCCTTGTTACTTTTTAACAGCGTTTCAAGTTTCAACGCATCAAGTATCAAATATCTCTGGCAAGAAACAGTCTCAATTAATTCAAAGTTGATGACTGAACAGGTGGCAGATCTAGGGATACAGCCATAATGGTAAATCGCTGATTTTAGCTGGAAACTCGATAGAAACATGTAAATAAACTCAAAACATGCAAGGACTCTATCCATGGGCCCCAAAGCTAAGGGCACAAGCCGCCCTACGTGGTTTTTGTCTGTACGTTTTTTTCGGAGGGGGGTAACAACAATTACTCTTGTCGTCTGCTGAGGATGTCATCCCACAAAATTTATTTACTGTGGCCGAAAGTGGAAGCACCTAAACTGGGATCACCGGCTTCCAGACTACAAAAGCCTATAAGTCATTTTCAGACAGCTGAGTTTAATACAGCGTTAAGGATAACCTCCATGGTTTTTGTAAGGTAATGCCTAAAGCGGGCGTTTGTTATTTTGTTTAAACGTCTAA